>NW_016165071.1:0-22632 GCF_001687245.7 Rhagoletis zephyria | reverse complement strand
TTTTCTGACGCCCTCATGCACGATCATGCGGTCTTGCATCTACCCAGAAATCAGTTCATAAATTTTGTCACGAATTGTAAAAGTCGTGAATTAACAAGGAAAGATCACCGTAGGCATTTCAATTGCTTCATTTGAAAGATACTTAAGAGATCACACGACTCATTTAGCAATGTACCGGAAAACTTTTCATCCTGTGGGACAGCGAGGATTCTTGGCCCTCCTATAACGGAAAACGCACTTCTGGGCTCTTGAGTTTCCCTGTAAGAACTTTTATTGGCATACGTAAGGTCATACAAAAAGATTACGCATGCCTGGCAGAGATCTTACAGGTGGAAATAAGACCATCGGTAAAGCTCATGACACCGAACGGGATTGGTATTCCATAAGGTATCACAGCATTACTATTATTGGCCCATGTGTGAGGAGGATACTGCGCCTTAGTGGTTTCAACTTAAATCAAAAATTTTGACTTTACAGTCTAATTTTGTTTTTAAACGCTCTTTTGCATTGGTCTACGCAAAAGCTCTTATTAGGCGCCGCGAAGTAAGCGGGCATTGGCTAGTTTAGAATAAAAACATGGCTACCAAATGCAAGAGGAACCTTCTTTTGAATTAAAAAAAAATTATGTTTTTGGATGCATAAGGTAATTTTTATGACTGATAAAATTAGAAGGGCGAAATTCGTGCTGGTTATCGAGTTTAAATAACTCCTTTACATATAATTTTTTCAAAAAAAAAATTGCGAAATTTCCAGGATAAAATTTTAAAAGAACATTTTCAATACTTAGCAGTGCTTATGCACCAAAACATTGAATCTGCTTAAATTCTACAGCATTTCTTCTTTAATTTGATACCCATACTTCTTCTCTAAGCACATTTCACTGAATTTTTAAATCATTTTTGAATTACTGACATCGGAGTGAAAAACTAATACCGCAATTTTATTATATTTGGCCCATTGTTTCGCGAATATATTGATTTTTGTGATTTTTTAACAGCGGTCTCCCCTCGGCAGGCAATGGCAAACCTCCGAGTGCATTTCTGCCATGAAAAACAGCTTCTAATAAAAATGCAATCGCCGTTCGGAGTCGGCGTAAAACTGTAGGTCCCTCCCCTTTGTGTGACAACATCAAAGCGCACGCCACAAATCGGAGGAGAAGCACGGCCAAACACTAACAATCTATTCTTATTATTATTTAACAAAAGTCATGTAAGCCAAAATTTCAAATTTTGTGGAATATTTATAAAAATTTTATGAATTTTAGCAAATGTTGATCAAAACTTTAAACCTTTTAATCAGATTTTTTAGAATTGTTTTGACTACGCAGTTTTGTAGCCCATTAAATTTTAGTATAATAGGGTAAAAGTTTGAGGTAGCTTGGACTTACCTTTGATTTTTGGCAATTTTTTCTTCGCGCATTTTCTTCCATACAAAGTGTTCGAAAACTTTTTTGTATGCAGAAAATGAGTAACACCTTCAAGAAAAAAATGTACCAAANCTATGAATTTTAGCAAATGTTGATCAAAACTTTAAACCTTTTAATCAGATTTTTTAGAATTGTTTTGACTACGCACTTTTGTAGCCCATTAAATTTTAGTATAATAGGGTGCAAGTTTGAGGTAGCTTGGACTTACCTTTGATTTTTGGCAATTTTTTCTTCGCGCATTTTCTTCGAAAACCTTTTTGTATGCAGAAAATGAGTAACACCTTCAAGAAAAAAATGTACCAAAAATCCACGATAAGTCCTACATAGCTACTTTAAATTTGCACATTGAATGGGCTACAAAGCTGCATACTTAGAATGTTTCTAAGAAATCTAATCAAATACTAAAAATTTTGATGAAATTTTGTCGAATTTTGCTAATTTTTGTACAAAGTTTGAAATTTCGATTTACATGGTCATTGTTAGATAACGAGCAACACTTTCATAAAAATAATAAACATTACTTCAATAACCGAAAGGGGAATAGCCAAAGAGTGCTAAAATCTCTGAGGGATTTAGTATTATGTTTTATAATTTCACTAAATTCAATTTATAATCGTTTCATTAAAAAAAACAACAAAGCTAAGCAAATAATTATAAAAACCTTAAAAAAATCAGACAAGAGTGTTAGACTGCAAGATCATAGGAAATAAGGATGCTGGCTATGCATATGGCTCCCTTATATTCTATGTTCTTTGTGATAACGAAAAGTGCTGCCACGTTTGTACGAAAGATGGTTTTTGGGCCAGGGTAGTGTGAGAATCTTATTAAATTAATAAAGAAAACATGGAAATTTGGGATTAAATCGGCACAATTTTGAAAAATCGGGACAATTCCGGTTTTTTTTTTTTTAAATATTCAGCAGCAAATTTTTCTCAAAATCGGTACTGTCCCGCCAAAATCGGTACAAATGGTCACCGTACATATAACGGTATTTTCGAAAAATTCAAAAACTACGATACTTCAGTAAATATTGGATCCGAATTGTTGAAAATTAGTATGTGAAGTAGAATTAGGGTAGAAAATAATATTATGAAATTTTTGAGAAATGGGCGTGACCCCGCCCACTTATGATGAAACGCTGTATCTCAGTAGCCGCTTCACACTTCCTTACTAAACGCGGTGCGAGTTTTGCTTAGGGCCCAGCTAAGAAATTCGGCAATAACCACGCCTATCTCCCATATAACGGTAATTTACAGAAACACGAAAACTGCGATAAATCAGTAACTACTGAAGCTATTCACTTAAAATCGATTATTGCAATAAACACTTAGCCGGATATTTGATTATTATAAATAAATATATAAATTTCAGAGTAACCAAGTTAATACTTGCAATAATCTCTTAACAATAAATAAGACTGTTATAGTCTTAGGTAGTTTGGAGAGAATTGAAATGACGATATTTGAGATATAAAATTCGGTTTCGTCCGAACTTATACTTCTTTACTTGTTCCTTTTTATT
The DNA here is from genome assembly GCF_001687245.7 of Rhagoletis zephyria. Classification (NCBI taxonomy): domain Eukaryota; kingdom Metazoa; phylum Arthropoda; class Insecta; order Diptera; family Tephritidae; genus Rhagoletis; species Rhagoletis zephyria. Next base: position 19,685 of record NW_016165071.1, on the reverse strand, counting down.
ATATAAGCTTCAAACTCTTATAGCCACGGCGCCACGGTGGCAAGCTTGACAATTTGGGCGGTAGTAGGCAAAATAAATAGCAAAAGGCTGGCTTAAAATTACAATTCAGATGAAAATGTAAACGCAAACTACATTACAAAGTTTATATTTCAAATATTAACTGTACTTGTGTATAATAAAATGGGAATAAATCAGCTGTTGCGAAAGATCAGTACCAAAAGTAAACGAAATAAGTTAAAAATATCGTTCACAGCAAAAAACAAAAACACCTTTGCCGAACTGCCACCCAACGAACCGTCAAAGGTTCGAAATTGGTGAAGACCCTCTATGTATTTGCGTGGGGTGAAGAAGAATTTTGATTGATTATAGCAAAAATATGGATCATTATGATCCAAACACAATCTGTATAAAAGATGACAATTTTTGATCATTATCTTAGGCTCGCCCAAGTCCAACAAAGTTCAATGTGCCCAAAAAATAAAAATTAATGAATACATTATTTTATACATTTTTTTTTACTAAAATTGCAATTATCTTCGCAAGTATTAGTCCTACATAATTTGGTAACTTTTTTTTAGCACTTGAACTTTGAGAGACTTGGGCGAGCCTAAGATATTGACCAAAAATTTTCATATTTCACACAAAAATATTTTTTAGAGCATAATAAACCATATTTTTGCTATTACCAATCAAAATTTTAAAAAAGTGCATTTTCGGCCCACGCGACCCAGTACATATTTATGTAGCCAATTTACAATGTTTTGAAACAGAAAGCATAAATGATTTAAAATTTGGAAACAATTTTATGCAGTTGCTTTTTTTTGACTTCTAGCTCTTTTCCGAAAGTAAAAGGACTTTTTTTTATGAAATAAATATAAAACCACATACGTAAGCACGTTAATTTTATAGGGCTTGTGGATGTTATTACTTTTACATTGATAAAGATAAAATGTCGCGTCGAAAGTTGTCATGCCTTCTGCGTTTATAATCATTGATATTCTGAAGAATTCCTAAGAAAGCTCTAACAACTTTAATGTTTATTAGAAAAATATATGTATGTAAGTGGATGTGAATGTGCCGGCATTCGTATACATACATATGTATCTAAATACTCCTTTTGTTCTGGTTCATTTTATTTTTACCACCCCGCTAATAATATAATTCTCTATGGGAAGACTCTCTTTGTGTAAATACTTATTCTCGTTACCTCTCACAATTTGGATTTTTTCAAATTTCCTTTGAGCCTGCGCAGTATTGCGCACAACAATATCTACAATGTATTTGCGTACATACATACATATGTATATGAAATTTTCATTAGTTCAATGACTCTCAGCCAATATTTGTATATGAATGTCTCTGAACTGTCTCTCAATACTTGTACTACCATAATTGCGCTGAATTTCTCTGCAATATCCCCCATGTCTGCATAAAATTGTGTTTAAAATATTTCACTTGGGGCTTTTAGTTTATTTCCGTTCAGTTGAGTTGAAAGAAGGAACGCGTTCTTTTCTACTTTCAGTTGATTTTCCCTTAATTTCATTTGGGTTTGCGTTCTGCATTTTCGTTTCGTCTTTCGGTTCGGTTTTTAATAATAAATAAAATAAATAAGACTTTCCAAAAAAGTTTGTAAAATTATTTTTTGTTCAGTTCCGGCTTAGTTTTGGTCTTCGCTTTTCTACGCAAATAAACTAAAATACCGTAATCGGGGATTAATTACACATTTACTAAACTAAAAAAGTAATTTTCATCACTCCATATAAATACAACTCCTATTTGATATTTAAGGATTAAGTAAAATTTTAAAATTAATTTAATTAAATACATAAATTTCATTTGGAATAAACTTAGTCCAAAAAGCCAAGATATTTTTTGCCCACCTCTAATGTGTTTCGTAATCGAGAGAAAATATGTGCCGATTCATCTTTTGAAAGTGGAAAATTGCAAAAATATTTTCTGTTATCCACATATATTCTACTTGTCGGTTTACCACCTACATACTTATTTAAAGATATGTGCTCGCATTCGCATACATATACATATACGAGGTGCTGCTTAAATTGGATTATGAGAAAATTGCATAGAAAAAAATAAATAAAAATACATATATTCCATTATCATTTTTATAATTTTGATTTGTTTAATATCTTGGAAGTGTACAAGGTGCAACATATAATAACAATTCTGCTATAACGGCAAGGGAAAAAGTAGATTCCGCAAAAAAAAATAAATACGTACATATGTATATGCGTACAACTAACTTGAAATGGCATTTATAGTAGAATAAAATCTTATACAATATGGTGCAGTGTATGACATAGCATGACTTGCCAGAGTCAAAAATTGTACCGCGAAATTCTTCGCTACTGCAACAACTTCCCCTCTATACCTTTGAAAACGACGGGAGATCGGCTAAAAATATGCATGTATAGTAGGGTGGTCCAAAACATTTTAAAATGCTAAGCTCTCACCCCTCAGGATTTTTCTAAATGGAAAAAAGAGTACCGTATTTTCTTGTTAAAAAAAAAAACACATATTTCGAAAAGCCATTTTCGTAGGTAAGGTGTAGAATTCTTGAAACATAGTCTTCCGATCGAAATATATGTAACCGGAATGGCCCAGATTTATTCTGGCCAAGGACTGTCACTCCAACAACATCGCAAAAAATCTTGATTTTCAAGAATTCTATAACATTTCTACGAAAAAGCTTTTTCCCTATATAAAATACACGCAAAACTTCGTGGGCTTTGAGGCAGTTCTAAAAATATGTTTGTTAATATAATGAAAAAATGCGGGTATCTTTTCCATTTTGAAAAATCCTAGGGGGTCGAGAGCTTAACATTTTAAACTTATTATCCCCCCGCATGTATTTTTGGACCACCATAGTGTATTAATATCCATCAGTCTATATTTTAACATATGAGGAAGTCCAAAGCAAAACGTAATAAATTCACCAAAACACCGTTTTTTTGGTTAATTGTTATGTGAGGAAGATTTATCAAATTATTATTGCGTTTTGGTCTGAACAAAAAGTATTCATTGCGTTTTAGTTGGATAAAAAAACAAATTTCGCGTACTAATTGAACTAATCTTAATCAGCCATCACCCTTTAGCCACCGCGCAACTCGGCCAAAAACTCATTTTCAATATATGCGTATTAGACTGATTAAAAAAACATACTATATTTTTTAAACCTCTCTCTTCAATACCTCCAGAGGTATGTCAAGATATACCTGTTAACAGCGCAACCCTTAATATCAGGTTTAAAATGTTGCGCATCACCGATTTCTATTTCCATATAAATTACTTAGAAGAAATTGTTTTCAACTTTGGAATTTGTTTTCTCGTCTTTGAATTATCGTACTGAAAAGTGCGATACATACAGTGACTGAAACAAATGACCAGGTGTTGATTTTTTTTAATAATATAATATAATAATAATATAAAAATACCGTCCAAGCTCTAGCCAAAAACATATACATAAATCACCGTTTCAAACTTTATACAAAACTTAAATTCCACAAATCTTCATAAAAATTTAAACTTTTTAATCTGAATCTTTAGTGCAGGATTTAATGATAAAAAATCGCGTTGATTTTTGAGAATATCTTTTTGGGGACTGTTTTATTGAAGTTTGCTAATTTTTGATAGATAACGAGCCATGCATACATACGTGTCTACAAAGTTTAGCGCGTGCACCTGCTGTTTCTTAAAACTTCTACAGCTTTTTCTACGAAATTTGTTATTTTTTTTTTTTTTGATATTTCCCGTTCATATTATAGCTCGGATCCAATACTTTTCGCGAAAAATCCTGTAAAACTGTCAAACAGCAAAATTACTCTCTGAATTGAGAGTAAAAAGTGAGTAACAACAAAAAGTACGGGAACAAAAAAAACCATTTTTCCTGTAAAAACGTCAACCAGTGATTGCTTGACACTTTTCATTCTCTACACAACAAGACGCTCTCATTTACAGGATTTTGGAGGATTTTGGAGTACGGGAACATTTTTCCTGCAACTTCCTGCAAGTTCGTGTAAAATCCTGTAAGTTCATGGAGTACTGGATCAGAGCTTATGTGTCACAATCATATGACAGTAAGTATACCCAGCGGAACAAATACTCGCAAATGATACCGGATGCCAGTGAAATACAAAAAAAAAACTCTTGCTAAAGGCAAATGTGTTGCTCCGCGGGATTTGTAGATTTGTATGTGCATTTACTAATGAAAACCCCTTATCTAAATCTGAGCAGGGCGATAAAATTACATGTGGAGTTAAATGCGTCTAGGATTACGATTACTTTAATCCCAGTTTCAAAATATTTTGAACTAGGATTGAAAAAATCGTAAATCGTAGTAGTATTAGATTACAATTATGTTAAGAAAAATTAGTATCACATGATGTAACTTTTAGCTCAATAAATATCAGTTAAAACTACTTTTTTAACTGCCATTGTATATTTTACTAATTTCTAAATGGTCAAAGTCTGGCTATAAAGAGAATCGATGCTGAAATAATTAGAAAGCTTTATGTCTGACCTTTAATTAGGTAAGAATTACGTAACTATCTGAGACCCTCATCATCCGTGATTCCAATAATTCCAATGTTATAAAAAAATAGGGTGATTTTTTTTTTTAAATAACAATATTCTGATCCGATTCGGTTGGCAGCCACGACTTTGAAAACATGATTTTTTTCAAAGTTTTCATTCCTGGAAAAAAATAATTAATTTCCATATCCACCTATTTAGCTCGCTATAAGCACAAATTTTTCAAACCAGTCGCAGAAGAAAGTATTAAAAATGAATTACAAAAACTTAAATCGAAAAACGTTGATGACGTTACAGGGTCCCCAAATTCTGAAACAGCCAAAGGAATGAGAATGAATGAATGAATTCTTTTTAAAAAGCTTTAGAAAAACCTGACATCTGGTTTGCTTGTAAGCGCTGTTTTAACACGATCTCGCCATTATGCTAGATTATTTAAGTGAAGATGAAAGTCAGAAGAATACATCGGACATTTTCAACCCCGATGCAATTATCATTGCTTTTTATTAAATATAATGTTCCAATTATAAAATTCAAGTGCTATGTAAATAAAATAAATAGTATTCAAAATTACTAACTTTTCCGTTTTTTTATTTAGTTACCTAAATAACTTAATTTACTTGTCTATTTGTTTCTTAAAAATACTTGACATCCTCATTCGCATCCGCATGCGGATGATAGCTGTAAGACATCCGCGGATGTCTAAAATTCAACATTCGCAACATCCCTAATGCATATGTACCTATGTATGTGTGTACAGCTGCGAGCACTAAAATAGTAGTGTGCACTAGAGTTGTCAAACTATCGATGGCACTATCGATAGTTTCAATTTTTTTTAGACTATCAATACTCATTGATAGTTTTTTCTTATACTATCAAAAATATCGATAGTTTAGTAGGACTATCGATCATCTCTACCAATTATTTTGAAATTATTTGAATCTTTTAATTTGATGCCGACGTCATATTCAAATATCACGCATTTAGGCCAAAATACATACATATGTTAATCATAAAGCCTGTTTTGTTTGTATAACTTGTGTTTGTTTTTGAACTTTCTAAGAGAAGAGAAGTATTTTGGCTAAGCATTTACTTAATTTTGCATGATTATAACTTTTATAAGATAATATTTATTTCACTAAAAACAAAGCAACCTAACTGATTTAGCGCTATCGATAGCGCTATCGATAGTGCTATCGATAGTTTTGTTTTTTTTTCGAGACCATCGTGAATATTGATAGTTTGTCTGAAAACTTATCAAAACCATCGATGGTGTGACTATCGATAGTTTGACACCTCTAGTGTGCACCTACGGTTAACATATTTTTAAATTACTAGAAAACCAAAATAATAATTGCATTCATTACATTGAAAAACTGAAGGACGATTTCATAACTAAATTTTGGGTCAAAAGAGTTTTATTTACATAAACACTAAAAAAATTAGTTCATGTAAGATGTGTTTTCATGGAAACTAGTGCGAGCAGAAAAATAGTAGTACATAACAAAAGGTTTTAAATTTGTATTAAAATGTTAATATTAATACTAAAATTTAGCACAATTACTTAGTATTTGGTAGCATGACCGTTGTTTTTAATCACTGCTGCATAACGATTTCTCTTGGAGTCTACGAGGCGTTGACATCTTTCCTGAGGTATTGACAACCATGCGCGGCCCATAGTTCGTGGTTATTTTTTGGTTTTAGATCCCATACGGGTTTCTTAAGGTTGGTCTAAAGGTTTTCTATAGTATTGAAGTCAGGAGATTGAGCTGGCCACTCTAGGACTTGAATTCCGTTGTTCCGAGACCACAATTTTGCTAGCTTACTTGTATGCTTCGGGTCGTTATCCTGCTCTAGTACCCATTTGAGTGGCATTTTCTCTTTAGCGAATGGAAGCATAACATCCTTCATTGTTTTTACGTACTTATTCTGGTCCTTGATAGTTTTTATCCAAAATATTGGGCCCCACACCATGATATGAAAAAAACATCCCCATACCATAATACTGGCCTCCATGCTTCAACGTCTTTGCAGTGTACATTGAATGATATTCCATATTTGGGGGGCGCCTTACGAACTGCCGAGCCTTTACCACCGTATATAAAAATGTTTGACTCAGCCGTCCACAGAATGTTCCTCCGCTTCCGAATAGGCCATCGCAGGTGTTGTTTGGCAAAATCTAGTTTGCGTATCAAATTATTTTTTTTCAAAAGCGGTACTTTACGTGGACTTCTAGCACAAAGTTTGTGTTCTTGGAGCTGTCTTTTTACTGTGTGAACACTACATGGTAACTTTAGGCTATCCAAACTTTCTAAAGCTGACATTGTGGGACGAGTCTTCGAATATTTAATATTGATAATTCCTGCTTACCACCCCGTTTTTCAGGTTTATTTTGGTACGTTAACGTATTTCGAATTATGGAGGCTGAACATCCACCAATTTTTTCCATTGCTTTATATATTTTCCCCATTTTTTAATAAGGTTTTAGTAATTTCATGTTTTTCGTAACCTCGGTGCAGACTTCGTCTATTCCGGCTAAATGTATAACAAACCAAGTCATTAAACATACTTGTCATTCCAAAAACTAAAATATTTGGAATTGAAGTTAAATTTTGCGATTTTTTCTGTTATGCGCTACTATTTCACTGCTCGCCTTAAATGCCGTTCACAACAGGGCATACTTCTAAAAAAATTAAACCGGAGCTGTTGAACGGTTTGAAATTTGCATAGAGTCAAATCATACACTAAAGATGATAATTAAAAAAAAACTCGATTCCAATATCGCGTAGTATGCGACATCAAGGGCATAATGCATCTCACAACTGCGCACTACTATTTCAGTGATTGTAACTGTATTTTGATGCGGTTTTCTTAACGAAGTGGCCAATAGCCATAGAAGTCGAGTTAACTTTTATCAATCCAGCTGATGTTTAATTTTTGGATAGGAGTACTCTCCGGAAAAATATTTTTTAATGGGTTACCTTGGAATTATAACTGAAACTTAGTAAGAAATACTCAATACAAAACAAAATAATGCGATAATATTTAGGCGTAATTATATTTTAGCCTATAAAGATCGCTGCCAGTTTTCATTCATTAATAAAGTGTAGCCACTGTAGTTATTTCACTATTGGAATTTACATTCATTCTTCTTTAAATCATATTTGTTTCAATATTAAATTTTTATAAAAGTTCGCACTGACTTATTTTCGTCTCTATTTTCTACTTTCAGAAAAATACACAAATTAATTACAAAGTGTAAGACATTAAATATTCCCAAATGTAAAACTGTAATGTATTTTCAAATGATATTACAAACATACTAATAACAAATGAGGGATACGTATATTTAAGTAGTAACCGAACAGTTTTTTACATAGCAAAAGTGAAATAGAAAAACTTTTTGTAAATTTAAAGTCTTGCTAAACCCACCTTCGCAGATTTATAAAAATTATGTGTTAGAACGAGCAGTGTCAACTTACTTGCCTCGTCTAAGGTAGGCAAATAATAAAAAGTTTACCGATTTAGCATAACTGGAAACAGAGTACAGAGTGATTGAAATTAGAATTTTGAGAAAATCAACTTGAATATAACATCTACAAAGTTGATCTGTTTTCAGTTATGCCATCAAACTATTTTATTTATATCACATTAATTTCGATTTATTTTCAGCGCTGCACTTTTGCGTCTAAAAATAGAAACGATATCAACTCATAAATAGTGAAGTACATTAAGCAACAAATAAACAGTATTATTGTCTATTCGGTGAAAGCAAGCAAAACCCAAATATTTACTTTTTTGAAGACAATCATTGTTAAAAACTAAAATTTTTATATCACATATAAATCACTTAAACGTCTTTGCTAAACATTTACTTACGGAAATTGTATCCAAGATAATTTGTTAAATTTTCTCATATTCCGTGCTGTTTTTGTTTGTATTCTGTTTGCAACGAAAACCACATATTCAAAATAACAATATTTTCGTTTCTAAATGATGACTACCAGCGCTAACAGCAACAACATGGTCGAGGGACAACAGCAGCAAAATGGCAGTAGTGGTGGCTCCGGAGCTGGCGCTGGTAGTGGTACCGCATCAGCGGCTAATACTAATGCCAGCAATAATAACAATAACAATGCTAGTGCTATTAACAATAATATGGAAAGTGATCCAAAAACCAATTTGATTGTGAATTACCTGCCGCAAACCATGTCACAAGAGGAGATACGCTCATTGTTTGTTAGCTTCGGAGAAGTCGAAAGCTGCAAATTGATAAGAGATAAGGTGACAGGTGAGTTAAATGAACGAACATTTTTATATACATATGTATGTATGTACTTATAAACATTGTGCCATTTTTTTTTGTCCTTTCGCCCAGGTCAAAGCCTTGGTTACGGATTTGTTAATTATGTTAAACAAGAAGATGCCGAGAAAGCAATAAGCTCGCTCAATGGATTGCGTTTGCAAAATAAAACCATAAAGGCACGTTATCCAGATGAATGTGTTATGTATCCACCTTTTTAAAATATAGTTTCCTCACTGCAGGTGTCAATAGCCCGTCCTAGCTCAGAATCAATAAAGGGTGCAAATCTATATGTATCTGGTCTTCCCAAGAATATGACGCAACCAGATCTCGAAATACTATTCAGTCCATATGGCAAAATAATTACCTCAAGGATTTTGTGTGACAATATCACAGGTTAGTGATTTAAATAAAAGAAAGTAGCATACAGGCCAATATACACACACATACAGTGACTCAAACAAGTGTTCACGTGTTGATTTTTTTTTAATATTCACAATATTTCTCAAGTTTAATTTTTTTTCTTTTTTTTCTATAGAAAAATTGTCCAAGCCTAAACCAAAACCGTATAAGTTAGGAAAATTCAACAAATTTTCATAAAAATTTCAAACCTTTTATTCTTTATGACATTTTGGGTATGTAGTTTTATAGCCTTATAATTGCAATATAATGAGGTGCAAATTTCATAATTAATTTAATATCTTTTTTTTTCTTTTTTTGGTGACATATCTTGCCACTTTTTTCCCATATAAGCATGAATTTCTTATGAAATAAAATGCGCAAGACAGTTCGCCACAAAATTTCAAAAAATCAAGGCTTGTTTTTATAAATTGCACTTGTTATCTTGTATTGTATGGGCTATAGAGCTGCATACCCAAAAATGTCGAAAGATTCACAATAAAAAGTTTGAAATTTTGATGAATATTTGTTGATTTTTTCTAAATTTTGTATAAAGGGGTTTGGGGAGCTTTGCTGGAGTGACAGTCCTTAGCCAGATATAAATCTGGGTCGTTCCCATTACATAGACCTGACTGTAGTGGGAACGAATCTTTGATTTATATAGTTCTGGGCACGAATCGTCACATACGATAATGTATTACTCGTCACGTAAAAACTCTTCATCCCATTTAGCTTATACGACTGACGTATCACGTAATTTTCTTTCGTATGGTTTTCGATCCGTGAACGGGTGTTATGATTCGAGCCCTGGTTAAAGCTTGGACAATATTTTATAGAAAAATTACAAAAAATTTAACTTGAACAAAATGTTGAATATTTAAGAACTAAATGAGTGTAAGTTCGGGCTAAGACGAACGATATATACGCGGCACCCCTATTAAATATACTTTTTTTTACCTTTCTGAAAACTACCGTTACGTGGTTGTTGTTGTTGTAAGTAAGCGCCGGTGATTTTTACTCCCATTTCAAATATTTTCGATAATATGTTTCGTTATAGGGCTTTCGCACGAGGCGATTTTTCAGGCCACTTTTAGTTGAAAGCAAAAATCGCCTCGTCCGAACGGCCTTTCAACTAATCGCTTTCAACAAAGTTGGTCGCCAGCCAACTTTGAGCTCGTTCAACTTTTTTTCCTTGNACCTTTTACTTATTTCGTTTCATTCCTCGTCAATTATTTTCTTCAATAGAATTTTGTCATTCTTATTCAATTCTGGTTTCCCTGCAAAACATTAATTTTTTATTAAAATGCGAGAAACGGATTCTGACAACGGGCGAGAGTGGTTCGGTCGCGGCTTTTGATCTATCGGCTATCACCCACGTTTTTCTGAAAATAAATTGTGTGCTTTTTCTATTGGCAAATTAACAAGGCTTTTTGAGTGGTTGCTTTTTCTTTGTAGTGTTCTGTGCTTGGCAGTGCTAGCATACTGCGCATTAAAACCCCGACTCATAATTTAACGTCGCGTTTAATTTAACTAAATAATTGGGAGCAGTTTTAATAAATCAGGTGAGTGATCTTGGTTTCCTTTCTAGCTGGGGCGTTCCCCCAGTCGTATACCTTTGTAAAGTATAAAAAGTCTTCTCATAGTGCCTCTGAAAAAGAATAAAAAGCTTAAGCTGCCGCTCGCGGCACTAAGCAAACCCAAGAAAATGGCGCGGACTCCGCAGTCGGTGATTCCTGAAATCACCGATGCGGATGCTGGTGCTACAAAAAAATTGAAAATTATGGACAATGTAGAAGTGACGGGTTTTTACGAGCTCTCCAAAAATGGAGGACTGGTAAAGATGACTGAGGTAATTGGTGAGGTTGTAAGTGATTCTGCTGAAGCCATGGCGTGTGAAAATGCTGAAAATGGCGGGAAAGTGTCGTGTGAAAATGTGCAAATGGGCGGGAAAGGCAACTCGGCTTTTTCAACCAATGACGAATGGCGAGATAATCGCGCGCAAAAAGAAAATTTTTCTACTGTTTACCCGCCAAATTTTGGAGGAGAAGTCTTTGTGTTGGTTGACTCTTCAGAGTGCCCTAACATGAAAAATGAAAAATTCACCACAGGACTGACACTTTTTGGTCAGATAAAAGACCTAAGATTCAAAGACATTGACTTTATAAAGGCGGTTGGCCGTACTTTATACAAGGTTATCTTTAAAAACGCATATGCGGCAAACACGTTTTTATTGGACGACAAAATTAAAAAAAGAGGATTAAAAGCCTTTATTCCCAGAACTGCGCTAGAGATTTATGGAGTGGTGAGGGGTGTCCCCACCTGCTTCCATGAAAATGAAATTCTGGCTGAGGCTAAGTCCACTATACCCATAATGTCTGTATATCGTTTTTCCCGCAAAGATGCCTCTTCTGGTTCAATTATTCCCACGACAACGCTAAAGATTGGCTTTGCCGGCAATGATATCCCAAAAGAAATAATCTATAACTACACCCGACTACCTGTAGACTTTTACATACCACCCCTTCGTCAATGTGACAATTGTGGCCGATTGGGACACACCAAGCTTGGCTGCAAGTCAAAAATAAGGTGCCTTAAATGCGGGAAGAATGAATGCAACAGGGAAAACTGTGATAGTAATGAATGTATTCTTTGTGGAAGGAAGGGACATTGCGCGAAAGACAAGTCTCTATGCCCTCACTGGGAAAAGGAGGAGTCAGTCAATCGCATCAAAGCGATTAAGAAACTAACAAGAAAAGAGGTCCTTGACATCTACTACCCAAAATCAACCAATAGATTTGAAATCCTTGAGAACGATGTTACCAATTTTCCANACATTTGTAAAAATATATTTAGTAAGTTTTCACTCTAAGCTAGCAACATGTTTGTGACTAACTCAAAAAATTAGACCACATATCGCTCATTTACTTCAATAGGGTCACATCGCAAAAAAGCAACAATTGAGAAAAACGACTTTATAGTTTTGAATTCACATATCGTTACCTTAATTCTCGAAGGCCCTAACCAATACTTTTTTCGAAACTGCGTTTTTCACAGATTTTGGTAGGACATATTAAAATAAAAATTAAAGTGTTGCTACCAAAAACAACGGAGTTACATACATACCACTTTTTAAAAAGCTGTACATGTTTTGATATTCTTTATGATTCTGTAAAATTAAAATTTGTTGTTTATGGCCTTTGTGAATTAAAGTAACGGTATAAACCCATTGTAAAAATGAACACATGTTTTATTCTAGCGAGATGCTGGTAATCGATACAGCTTTGAAATTGAATGACACAACATAGAAGAAGAGGTGACTGTAATTTCTGATTATTTAGCTCAATATTTGTAATTTTTGGATTATGACACTATTTACATAAGTAAATGAGCGATATATTAAATATTTTTTACATATGCTATTTTAAAATTTCACATGATTGGCGTGAGTGGGATTTAAATCTAAAAAAAACTAAATGCCATCGATTTTAATCATGAGATTACGGTTGTAAATTATTTTAACGGTACTCGCCCAAGTAATAAATATTTGTGAATTTACTTCTCAGGACTCTCAAAGGGTGTTGGCTTTATACGCTTTGATCAGCGCCATGAGGCCGATCGTGCCATTAAAGAATTAAATGGAACCATACCGAAAAATGCCACCGATCCCATAATTGTAAAATTCGCTAATAATCCTAGCAATAACAAATCGCTACAGCCTTTGGCCGCTTACTTAACACCGCAGAATGCGCGGGCTCGTGGGTTTCCTGCTGCCGCCGCGGCTGTTGGTGCAGCTGCCGCCGCTGCAGCCATACATCCTTCAGCAGCGAGCCGATATAGGCAAGTGATGTTAGATAGCTTCTTTTGAAAGTTATTTTTCGTATATAATGCTTCGCAATATCTTTCGTTCACAGCTCAGTGATTTCACGCTATTCACCATTGGCTGGTGATCTATTAGCTAACACAATGCTTCCCGGCAATCCCATTAATGGCTCCGGTTGGTGCATTTTCGTTTATAATTTGGCTCCTGAAACCGAAGAGAATGTGTTGTGGCAACTTTTTGGTCCATTTGGTGCAGTACAGTCGGTTAAGGTGAGTTGCAGTTCCATTAGAATATGTCGATGCGGCTGCTATATAGAGTTCATTTATTTTAATCGCTGCTTCCGGTACGGTAGGTTATACGCGATCTGCAGACCAATAAGTGCAAAGGTTTCGGCTTTGTCACCATGACTAACTATGAGGAGGCTGTGGTCGCCATACAATCGCTTAATGGGTATACTCTGGGCAACCGTGTGCTTCAAGTCAGCTTTAAGACGAATAAAACAAAACAAACGTAATTATTAACGAAACTAACTGCTGTTATGAATGCCACCGCCACCAAAACAATAAACCTTACAACAACACCGACACAACCCTCCCTGTTCAGTTCCAACACCACCAACAAGAACAAGAACAAGAACACCACAACCACCACCACCACCACCACCACCACCACCACAACCACCACCAGTATCAGTTTCAACTCCCATAACAGCACCGAATTGACGTTGATGCATTTGAATGGCGGTGGTAGTGGTAGCCGTAAAACGAGCAACAACAACACTAACAATAACAACAAACATAACACCAACAGCAACAACAGCAGTCAGCGCAATAACAGTAACCGCCAACAGCAACAGATCCAGCAACAGCTCAATCGTAAAACACAGCTGCCACCAACAGCGACTGCAGCAGCTCGAGCGACCGACTTACAATCTCTACTAAATTTACCACCACCTCAGACACAACATCAAGCAGCGGCAGCTGCCGTTGCAGCAGCGACTCTAGCAAATGCAGCCGCCGCCGCATCATTGAGCACTTTTGGTGGCAGCGGTGGTAGTCAGCAGACGGGTGTTGGATCAACGTCAGGACGTAACACACTTCCTACTCCACCGCAGACACAGGCCCTAATAAAGACGGCCAGTAAATTCATCTACAACAAGCCACGCAATCACTTTGAGCTATTACAGCAGCGCTTGCAGATGCAACAGGAATTTGCACAACTACTGACCAGTGTTGCGGCGAGCAGTGCAGCAGCCGCTGCGGTACATCAGCAGGCACAGCAACAACAACAGCAGCGGGGACGTGGCGGTGGGGCAGGGGGGAGCAATTTTGCGGGTACACCCAGCAGCAGTACCCGTGCGGCACAAGCAGCTGCAGCAGCTGCAGCGGCAGCCAAAAATTCACTATCTTCTCTCTTGCCTTATTCGAATTGGTTCTTCTAAGTTACTCTTCGTTTGTTCTATAAACATTTATTTAATAGTTTTAAGTAAAAAATGATAAACAATTATTAACACTGAGTTTTTGAATTTTTAACATTTATGTTAATGTTTATTTAACTGTAAGTTAATTTTATTGCGTGGAAGCAATATTTAACGAGGCAATGAAATTGCCTTGCTAAATCTGGGAACTAACGCTTAGACAATTTATTTCTTTTAGATATCACCAGTAACCCCATCGGGATATACATATTTATTGTTGTTAACTGAATGCGTTTGTTGTTACAGCTCTAATTTCTAAAATAAAATAATATTTGTTTAATTACCTACATTATTATTCTTAAGCTTAAATTTGAACAAGAATTTTATTTTAGTTTGCTTGGTTGTCAAAACAGATAATTTCTTTCCATTAGCATATATTTTTATGTTGCAAATTTCTGGGATGGAACGATGAGACACTGAAGTTGTTTGAATGGAATGTTCCAACAGTTGTGGAACGGCTTAACTAAACTCACTTTTTAGCATTTGAAATTTTCAAATCGAAAATTTTCAATATGCAATTTTTTACGATATCCAATTTCGTATTTTAGGAACATCATGGAACTAAATTTCGCAAGTAAATCGATGGAAGCAAATTTTAATTCTTTGCTTTGAGATATTCCGATCAAATTGAACATCTTTTAAAAAATTAGTAATACACACATTTTAATGATATTTATTGTTGAAATTCTCAAGCTGATAAACGTTCTCCGAATTCGGCGAAAAAGTTATTAATTTTCAACTGATTTGCAACTTTGGGTCAAGCCAAACCAGATTGTATAATTTTTATATGAAATTCTATTTCCTTAGAAAATATGGTTAAGTTTAACGATCTCAGTGTTTTATCAGTTTTGCTCAGCTACGGAAAATGTTTTTGATTGGAAGATAAAGAGCATTGTATTCAGTTTAAAAAAATAAGCAAAACTGAAACGGCATAATCAAAATCAAAATAATGTAAAAAACCAATTATCAGTTTTAAAGTGCACTTTATTTTACTAATTTATCAATAGCGTTAATTAAAATAGTGGGTCGTTTATGGATATCAACGCCACCTCAGTTGGGCAACGCCACTAAAATAAAAATTTGTATTATGAATAGCAACTATAGTTAAGTGAAGAATATCGAATTTTGGGGTACTTGTAACCAAGATTTGAGTTTACACTTAGAAACAGTTAAAAAAAAAAAAAAATACATTTCCTCAATCAAAATTTCCGCGGCAACTAGAATAATACACGCAGTTGCCAATATACTGACTCAGTTGCCCGCTTTCACTTTCCATCTGTAATACAATTTCAGCCACTGGCAACGCGACTGAAGTTCGATTGCCATCCATAATCGACCCACATAAAGTCATATAATATATATAACTTTTCTTTTGCACCTTTTTTATAAAATCTAAATTACATCATGCGTTTTTAACAACTTTCTTTCAAGGAATTTTTGTTTGTTTGTATTCTCTTACCATATATTGTAAGTAAAACACGAATTGGAACTATATTTAAAGCTGTATTGAGTATGCAGTCATTTGTACATGCATTGGTTTTTAATTATATAATAAGTATAGCCGTAGTCATGTCGGTATATTTTCCAATGCGACACATAAGTAACAATCCAGTTTTAAAAAGATCTATGACAGAGGATTATGCTCTATAAAATAAATACATATACACTTTTTCATTACCTTTTTGATGCACTCGTAGAACTAAGCAAATGAGGGGTGTATCTCTCAAAAGTTAGCATTCACGTCTTCGTTATCTACAAGTAATATAATGTATATGTAGCTTAAAAAAAATATTTAGAATAATTTGCCTAATTCAACTATGATGTTGTGAAGAAACAGCACTTTATACACATATAGATACATTAATCAATCAGTAATCTTTCTCCAAACAGCTAAATAAAAGCTATTTGCTACACTATAAATGTCTTCGTTTTATATACATACATACCTAAGAATTTTCACTTAACCTTAAATTAAAAAAACAAGGACAATAGTCATATGTATGTACTTAAGGTAAATAAAATATAAAGTAAAAATCAATTTTGTACGCAAACTAATTGTGAAATAACTGTATTATGTATGTGTACCCTTTGCAAGTGAGTTTTCGCTCATTTTCCAAATTTATCTAAAATAATGAAGAAAGAATATAAAATAATGAGAAGTATTTGTTGAAAACACATTCTATCCGTTGTAGCAAATTGTAATATAATTCCAAAATTTTGAGAGGCTAACCGATAGGCTTGCACAGAAATTTTTTTTGCATATTGCAATTGTCATATATACTATAAATTTGATTAAAAAAGCTATGTTATAGAGCTGTATTGTAAATGTGCTGCATAAAAATAACAGGGGGTGGTTTCGCACCCACCTAGATTTTATATACTTTACAACAATAAAATTCACTGGAGAATAATGGTTTTTAAACAGATAACCTAATAGTAAGCAAATGTGAAATCCTACAATAATGATTTTTGGTTGAAAAGCAATCTAAATATATACATATCCATACGTATGTATATGTATGTATGCACATATGCATATATATTTTTTTTTTTTTGCAAACTCAAGTTGATGGCAAAAATATTAATAAACCATTTATTGTTTGAAATATAAAAGTTTACGGATTTCTCATTGCTTATATTACTCAAACATATATTTTAGTTTTTGTTGTTTTGCTAAGTGCTATATTGAAAAATTTATGCAACTAAAATAATGAATATTATAAAAAGTGAATTATCTCAGTAGTAATATGAGAAATATGCAATAAAAATATAAAAATCTACGAAAACTATTAGATAATTGCGTCTATTCTTTGTCCAATAATAAAGATCCAATTAAATATTTGCTCAAAAAACAATAACTCTCAATAATAATCGGAAAAATAATATATACATACTCATGTATATAAATAATAATAATCGGAAATTGTTTAAAAACTATTTCATTTGCTTGTACCTCTTTGCATGTTTATGTTTGAAATATTATTTAAAAACGAAAATTTCAATGTGAGATTATTAACCGACTCCACAAAAACGAGAAGGTTATGAATTCTTCGGACCCCGTTTTCAATAGTTATTTTTTTTTTAAGGAAAGGTGTTAACCTCACAGGTGTGTCCGGTCATTGGATCATGAAGAAATTAACGATAATCTTAAATTTTTATATGGGAATTGAAGTCGGTTTTGTTTTTTGCTTAAAATTACCTGTTTTATTATATTGATATTATCTTTGTTTTCCTACGAGTCCCATATTCGAAATTCTCCTCAAAATCAATACGGCGTAATATTGATCCTTTTATTAGATTTTATCGTTAGCAACAAAAGGCAAATTTTACAGGAGAGGTGTTTTTATTTCTCCCTTAAACAGTGTAACACACGTTATTTGGATTTAAATGGGCAACAACAATATTATTAAATAGCTTCAGTGCCAAACACTTAATACTGAGAAAGTTTATAAAGGAAAGGTGTTACCTCACAGGTGGTCCCATTCTAATTTGGTTTAAATCCGATCATTAGATTGTGGTGAAACACTTTGATTTAAAGGAACGTTTTTCGTAAACATAATTCACTTTTACTTTTACATTTTACTGTTCAATGATTTTTCAAAAATTTCCTTACTTTTTCTTCATTCATTATTTTGAGCCATGATAAAAATATAGTAAGGTAGAACCGCTGAGAGTCACTTTTAAAATTCTTGACATTTCCAAACAATTTAATTTTTAAATTTACTCACAAACTCACACACACATTTTCAGTTTTCAATCTCAAGCAACAACAATTTCGAACAATTTCTATTTTTTATTTTCACTTTTATATGAGTTTAAAATGTTGGCAAACTTCAAAAAAAAATCATGGCCGACAAATTGAGAGAACGGTTCTACCTTGCTATGTTTTTATCATGTTTTGAGCTGTAAAAACGAAAATATTATTTTCGGGAATAAATTAATTAATTTTGGTGTTAAATAGCTTTATTATCGATTCACAATAAGATCATGAATAGATTAACGATAATCTTAAATTTTTATATGAGAATTGAAGTCGGTTTTTTTTTTGCTTAAAAATTACTTGCTATAATACTGTTTTACGGCTACTTGAGGAGACTACGTTCTTGGAAATCTAAAGGGTTAATATTTTCCATACAACAAAGTTAAAGTAACTATGTTGAAAAAAAGTGTTGCTTGATGCTTTAATGTACTCATGGGGTGTATAAATTACCGGTATATGGCATGTGGGCGTGATTTTTGTCCGAGTATAAAAAATTTGAACCGTTACAACTGTGCCAAGCTTGGTAGAAATTGGTCTGTGAAATGCTGCTTTTGGTTTGCCAATAATGAGCAACTGATTGTCAAAATTTTATTCCTCGAATGCTTGACGTATGTATGTAGGCAGAGTTGCCCGAATTTTTGGGTAGAACTTGAAACTCTTTCACAAAAAGTAACACTGCCGCATTAATTACAGCTCCAATACACCCACACTTTTCAAACCTAGGGTTTTTGTTTTTTTTTGTTTGTTTTTGTTGTACCGTGTTATTCCCAACTACTTAATATGATCGTTATTTTGACCTAAGTTTTTAATTTATTCTAGCATGTGTTATAGTTTAACCCTGTTGTTTTCTTTCTTACTAACGAATTTCCTTTTTTCGTTTTTAGTTTTTGCCCGCTACATTTGTGTATTACATCAATTCTTCTGCCGTTTATTAATTTTGAACATTGGTAACTTTAAATCCGCTTATAAATGCTCAACAATAATTTGGACAAGAGCATGTAAGTAGTAATTACATTTATGTTATTAATAATGGTTTTAGGGCATTATCTTTTTGTTTGAAAGACGTGTATGTAGGTTGAATATGAATACCAGAACAAGTGGCATTTTAAAAATACATGTATCTACATATAAAACTCAACTAAGAAATCATATTTTTAACGATGGCTAAATTTTTAGAGGAAAATCGAATACAAATCTGCATATTAGTATTGTGGACAATATTTATTGGAAGTACTTATTTCAATTAAAGGCACTTTTGATTCGCCATGAAACATTTTTATGTGAAAACGCCAACAAATTTTGCGAACAAAGGCGCGCATAAGCAAATCTGGTTTATAGTTCTATATTTTTGTATTGTTTGCTTTTCAAACTTTACTGGCAC
>NW_016165070.1:0-28962 GCF_001687245.7 Rhagoletis zephyria | reverse complement strand
ATTCATGTAATTTTGCGATTGAAGTGGCGCCACGTACAGCTCCATGCAGGTGCTTTGTTGCTGTTGTTGCTTACACGGCAAGCTAAAGAAATGAAATTGTTAATTTGCCATACAAACTGTCAGTCAATTGGTCAGCTCAGCAAATAAAGCTAACTGAGGATGAGTTAATCAATTCAATTTGATGTTAATCGGATTTGAATTTAAGGATTGCTTTGCTTACTGAGTTTCTGTTTTAGTTTGAATGTTTGGTATTTGCAGTTTAACATTCACATGACACAGTAGCTCACTATGTTGAGATACTAGTTTACATTTGTAGCAAAGGTAACAATAGATTTGTATTTGCTGTAATACATTTTTATTTATTTTTAACCAACTTCCAAAAAAGGAGGAGGTTATCAGTTCGTCGGAATATTTTTTATATTTTTTTTATTTATGTTACCGCATAACCTTGGACCACGTTAACCGATTTCGACAATTCTTTTTCCATCGGAGAGGTGGTACCTCAAGGGTGGTCCCATACTAATTTTGTTATGATCCGATAACTGGGTCGTGAAGAATTTAATCTTAAATTTTTATACGAGAATTGAAGTCGGTTTTGTTTTTTGTGTAAACATTACTTGTATTTTTATATAACAACCATTGCTTGAAAAATGTGTCTTTGCAACCTAAAACTATATACACAATGAGGAAAGACATTATTAAAACATAGCTACATAACCAGTGTTGCCGTTTTAGTCATTTTGTCACCGGCCACTTTTTTAGTCACTTCTTAAAATGATTTTAAATGTTAAAGTGAATATCTTTTTCCATGCTCAAAATTCAAAAGTTTTCCATAATCCATTTGGAAAAAGTGCGGCACTCCTAACTTAATTCAGTAATAAAATATAGACTTGTTTGTATTATAACTACTTTTCCCCATCGAAAAGCGCTCCAAATTCAAAGCTGTTACCGAGCATAATTTTTTTTGCTTGAGAAAATGTACAAGTAAACACAAACAGAAATTTTTGGGTATTTCTGTTCTTATTTTAAATATTTTTCGAAGATATTTGTTAAAAAAACTTTAGATATAGACGAATACGCGACCGATACTGGTTTCGAAGAAGCGTCATGCAGTAAGACTACAAACTACATATGTATGTATGTATGTACGGAAATGTATTCATCTATATAAAATTCGAGCTAAAGTATGCAACGTTTTTGTGTTCTTTACATTATATGTAAGTAATTTGTACCTGAATTAGCAAAAATTAATTCAAAAAATATTTCCATATGCAATGAAAGTTTTTAGCCACATTTTTAAGAATAAGTTTTTTGTAAGAACCTATACAGAGATTATTTTTAAATTGAAACCATACCGTCACGTGCTTGGATCCTAAACTAAATCTAACATTGACAAATACAAAATCTTTATTATTTACTAAATTTTCTATTATTTGGCGGTATAACTAAATTTACCTTGGCTACATAAAACTTTATATGTGATGGAGAAAAAAATATTCACACAAACATTGATAAATACCTTAGAATGAAGTTTGCATAGGTAAATAACATTAAGAAATAATTGAACTTTAAATTTGGACCAAAATCACCTACATTGAATAGCTCAATTATTTATTTAAATTATTTATTTTTATGAGTAGATAGTCTAAATTCTTCCAAGCAGTACCAGTATCCTAAAATCATTTTACTTATCATTTTAGGCTGCTTTTGGTGATATCTGCCCATTTTGCGCCGTTGACTGAGTTTTATGTATGTAGCGAACTGCGTGGAGCACTGACAGGTCCATTAGTTTTAATCTGCTTATTTGCAGTTAGTTTTTTTTCCGGGACCTCAACAAATACCTCACTTTTGTCAATGTTATTCTGACATTTTATTTTTGCATGATCTTACAACGCACTTTAAGTTGGTTTCGTGATAACCAATTAAAAGTGAGCTATTTTTATTGAGCTTTGTACCACGATTGTTTATTAGGAAAAATTGAAAAAGCAACAAAGTCTAAGCGGTAGAAGTTATAGCAGCTATTTCGGAGATCACCACATCTCTTCATCAGACTTATTTTTTCTAGAAGTGAACTCTAGAAAAAACAGCTGCTATAACTTCTACCGCTTAGACTTTGTTGCTTTTTCAATTTTTCCTAATAAACAATCGTGGTACAAAGCTCAATAAAAATAGCTCACTTTTAATTGGTTATCACGAAACCAACTTAAAGTCCGTTGTAAGGTCATGCAGGACGCATGCAGACGTTATCTGGAGTTTTCTTTTTAATGAAGTTTCTTTTTAAATATCCTTATAAAAAAATTACTTTGAATACTCTTTTTTCTGCACTTCAAAAATAGTTTTTCGAAATCAAGACAATTAAAATGTAGACCAAAATTATATATTGTCATTTTGATATCATGTCTTACAAAATTGGAATATGGTATATGGTAGCTGGTACAGTAAAATATGTAAAAAAATAAACAAATATTCTACGTTAATATAAACTAAATTAAAAATTTAAAAACTAAATAAAAAATTACCAACATTCTTCTTATTGATATTTTATGTCCAAAAGTAGTAAGTTACAATTTAGTTGACATATAATTTAGAGTTATGCAGTAGTTAGATTTTTTCGAACAAAATATACAGTTAATGGAGTAAGCGAACGCCACTTCCTGCAGAGAAATAACGCAAGCTCAGCTTGCTCAAAGTGAGAGCAGATGCGTTGAAACGCCCGCAGCGTATATGAGGACGTAAGCACCGCACCCTGTGTTCAGAGATGTTAAGTGTATTAATTTTTTAGTATAAAATACTATATTTTAAAAGCCTTCTGTACTAATAATGAGTCTCCTTTAAGTATTTTTGCGGATATTTTATTAAAAAAAAAACAGATTATTATCTAACTCTTGTAATATTATGCTAGATTAATTTCTTAAGCACTAGTCTGTGGTTACATACTCTTTATGCATAAATAAAACCGCAAAAATAGTTTGCTTTAAAATTTTTAACCCTCACATGCTCTTAACCTCCAACAACTAGCGCAAATGATTGTAAAATTGCATTCTATTGAAAAAATGTTTTCGTTTTTCCCTTTATTTCAGGCAACCACAATCAAATTGAAACACATTGATTGACTTGATAAGGCAAACAAACACATTGATGCGGTAAAAAGGAAAATAAATAAGCGCTTTTCCTCTCTTCGTTTTGCCCTTTCCATATTTAACCCGCTGCGTAGGGATTAGAAAACCTTTGAGGCAAAGATTGTTGCAAAAAGCACAGATAAAAAAGTCATTGCGGTTTAGAATCACGATTTGCTGGCGCCAATAAGCTTATATGGACACACATATACACGCGTGTGTATGTATGTAGATATTTGCATAGCCAAGTAACACTTTTACTTCCATATGCTCACATGGAGTGGGCAGATAGGAGGAAAGCAGAAAGCAAATACAACAGCAAGCAAATAATGCCAGCCGTCAATCTGGAGACAACATCAGCCATCAAACGTCCAATGATTTTAGCCGCTGCTTTCATGTCGACTTTTCAAATAGTCCTTTCGTCGCAGCCTAGCCCCCAGCTTATTAGACGACTAAGTGGGTATTAGAAGCATTCCCGCTGGCTGTGCGTCGCTGCTTTCCATTTAGCTTTTCTTTTATTGCCAACTTTTTTTTTATGCTAAATAGTGAAAGGGGCTAAAATTTGCTTAACGCCTAGACTAAAGTTTTGAATTAGAAATGGAAATAGAAGTAGTAAATATAAAAAGGCAAAATATGTTGAAAATATCAAAAACAACACACACACATAAATATAAAGAAATAAAATAAAATCCCATACTGCGCCAAGCCTTTTTCGTGTTGTGAACAATTTTGTGACATTTACGGTAACGTTGGACTGGCGACTGAAATCGGCCTGGTCGCTTGTGCGTCCAAAGCCTACGACCTTTTGCCTTTCACTTTATTTTGGCTATGAAAAATGGCGCTTAGCTTAAATACCCTGCCTGAGGGAGAGGGGGGCGCGCAGGCGGAGGCGATTATGTAGCCATTGCTGTTACATGCCATTGTTGTGTGGCTTGTACAAGCGTTTTTTATTTTTTATTCTTTTATTGCTGCTGCGCTTTCAAATATTCATTCGATTTTGTTGTTGTTGTGAGAAGCGATGCTGAGATTTGATAAATGGAAATGCCGAAAGGATTGATGACCCAAAGTCATTTAAATAAAATTAAGCCGAAAAGTTTACGAACAAAAAACTTTCCATGTATGTGCTTGCTGCTGGTCCTAAAGGCATACCTTCTTCTAAAAAAAACAAAAAAAAAACGAGTATTTGCCAAACTTTTAACTTGCTTGATTAGATTTGAGGGTTAAAAAAGTTTTTTATTTTACATACATACATAAATAGGCGAAAAAGGAACAAATGCTAATGGTCAAGGTATGAAAAAATGAAATTCGCAAATTCAAAATTGACAATACATACATATATATACATGTATGGATTGTATGGATGTAGATTTGAAAAAAAAGCCTTTTTAAAACATAAAATCAGTGCAGTCCATCCCAACCTATCCCCAACTTAAGCCAAAGTTTTTTTTGTGAAAGCCATCAAATAGACCACATTTTATTAGTCGCTTGGGGAAGCAGCAAATTGGATTTCATAGGACGCCTTTATGTATGTAAAAAAATATATGAAATATAAAATTAATGAGATTTTTAATACATATGTACATACATAACAATACTACTATCATATTGTAATTTTCTGAGTCATGGAACGAATTACGGAAAAATGATTTGTCAAACGAAACACCAAAAGTTTGATATTCTTCAATTGATATTCGTCAATTACATAGTAAATCTTACGTTGATCAATCTCCAACTAATTCTCAACTAGATTAGGGTATTTTCTTTGGTCTTTTTCAGTGTTTCCGAATGTCCCGCTCTCGTATGTGATGTGAGTTTACTGATATTACTTGAAGATCAATCTGTTTACAGACGGATTTCTAGCAGATTGAAAATGATTTATCACTTGATATTACTGCGCGATATATGGCTAAGCGACCTTAACAAGGGAACTCTGCAACGTGTTCACACTGAACGAATTAAAAGTATTTATATGAAGAAGAAAATGAAATTTTTTTCCAAATGGCGGAGAGTCCATGACACCCTGTGTCCTGCACAAGAGTTATACATTCCCTGTGATAAGCAGCTTTACACTAGTCAATAAGAAGTGATCATCTTGGAAAAATCGCAAAGTTTTCGATATTTAACTATAACAAAATGGGAATATTAGAAAATAATCGAGAATTGTCTAACAAACATCACGCAAGAAGCATTTCAATGCTTTTGTGAGACACCTTTGTTACGCTCGCGGACTCTCCTTTATCGCTGTGTTTCAGAAGTCACCGTTTCAATGAATTATTTGAAGCACCGCAAAGGAACCGCATTCGGTAATCGATTGATCATTGTTTCGCTCTTCTCCGCAAGCCCCTCATGTTGCCTCTTGCAATATGGTGTGGGTCAAGCGGTAATTACAAATGTTGCCTGGAATATAAGTGTAGCTGTATTGTAAAGTAGTGCTGCAAAGTTATCGATAAGCGCCGTACTCGATAATTTCGACATTTAAGCGAAAAAAAACTCGATAAATCGATATATATCGTAAATTTTTTTATTTTAAGTGAAGCACCGAAAAAATTTCTATTCATTCAGCAAATATATAAAACCATATATCAACTAAAAATTTAATTATATGTATGTATGTAGAGTGACATACACTCAAAATCACGCAGTGATATTATTTACAACAATATTCGCAATGTTCTTTTATTCTGAAATTTTTACATTCGTTTTTTATAAATGTATAATTATAAAACTAAATAGCAAAATTTGTGTAAAAATGAGCAAAATAAATAAAGTTTTATTAACAGTGCAAATTTTTAATTGGAAATTCTAGAACGAATTTTGGTGTGCAGATTCGTAGCCTAATAAATTTTAAAATAATTGAGCACAAATTCGAAGTCGCTTAAAATTTCGTTGATTTCGTTTATATAGAAAAATTAATTTGAATTTGTAATACTAAACTAATACTTGCTACCAAACTTTCTAAGTAAATAACCTATAAGGCAACCAAAATTGCTGTCTGACTGAAAAAACAAGGACTATAGCGAAGTAGAGCCAAAAAGAAATGTCTTAGCAAAAGCATGAGGATGCGTGTGAGACATTTCTGAAAAATTACTGGAACAACACCATCAAAATTCCCGAATATGTCCACCATAACACTGTGTAGGACCGCTAAAAGTACAAAAAAAAAAAAAGTCAATTATCTTGGGAAAATGACGTGATCTAAAAAACCGGTATACAGACCAATAATCTGCGACCAAATATTAAGATATCGGCGTTTTTTTTTGTATATTTTTAAAAACTTGACATTTTCCCTACAGAGTAATAGAAAATCACTTTCCTAAAAGTCTAACGAGGTATATTCTTGGTTCGCATGCATGACAAATTATTTCCTAGACCACTTTTCAACTAAATATCTTTTCTATTTAAACATTTTTTACTTCTGGTAAGATATAAGAATTTGCCTTTTTTTAGCCACTTCCTACTATTTAACTTTTAAAACTAATCAGTACATATAAGCTCGCGCATAAATTTTAAAATCACTGCTACACATTTGAAATCATTTAACTATGTCCATCACTTTAAACTAGCGATATATTTCGAATAAGTTCTTTGCACAGCTAAATGACCGCTCTCACTTTTCTCCCCTTCTTCTACTTTCAACTTAATTAAGTGGCACACATTTTTCCGAAAACGACTAGGAAATAATTTGTAGCCTAAGCTCCAGTTTATCTTCATTTTCCGCTAAGTTCATACCTCAATAGAATTTTTGATTTTCTATCCTCGCTTCCAGGCATTATTTCACATTTACTCGTCCCCTACTCCTTGCCACAGCCCAATCCAGCGCCGTTGTGTGGGTTCTGGGCTTTTGGGCTTTTCGCCGTGAGGCTACTACTTTACTTTTCTTTCACTACCTTCTTACCACAACTATATATATACATACATACATACATACATACACACATACATGTACATGCAATACTAATGCGAATCTGCGCCAGGCGCGTACGCGCCAGTGAATGTAAATTTTGCGCAAATTCGCCGAACTGTTGCTGCGTCTACTTGTCTGCGCTCATTGTACGCTGATTGGTGCGACGCCGACTGCTGCAACTGACTTATTGGGGCGCATGGTCTGATGGTCTGCTGGTGACTTCATTGCTGCAACATTTCGCGAATTATCCATGTCTTGCTTTGCATTTGCTTCTTCTGCTACTTCCGCCATTACCAGCTTTCAATGTGGACGGACGTTCATACGCTCGACTGCCAGTTTCGGTTGCGCTGAGTAGCTTACGCACGACTTAATATTTACAATGAACGATTTTCGTCTAACCAACTGCTCTTCTCGGTGGTTGGATTCGACTTTGTTATACTCCGCGTTATTTGGCTTAGTCGTGACTTTTTTTTCTTTATTTACTTGCTGTACACGCTAACACGATACATACACATTTACATACGCTTTGTATTGTAAGTTTTTATTATGACCGTATTTGGAGTAAAAGCACTTCGCTTTAAATTTGATTTTTATTCCTTCGCTTGTGCTTGCAACTTACTCTTGATTAAAAATAGTAGAAAGCTTAGCAGTACCCATTTCAGATATTATTCTGTTACATTGTATGCAAAATGTTTTCTTCTTTCATTCTCATAATTTGTGTCCGAAAGCTGATTTGGGTCAACCGACCAAAAAAAAAAAAAGAAACGAAATTGCTGGAAAAAACAATTGGAGCTTATAAACTAGAAAAACAAAAATATTTATTTACTTAAGATAAGCGGATTGCATACATCAAATAAACAATTTGGAATTTATTTCGTTGAATACATATCCACACACATAACAATAGCTTAAACACAGAAATATTTATGACTTTCTTTCTAGTCTGTTTTGAGTGTTTTTGTTTTGAAAACAATCTACTTATATGAAAGGGCATTAATACATAGACACATATCTGTGCCCGTCAATTAAAGTAGCTTAAGTGACTTTAGAAGGTTTTATTTGAATTTAAAAATAGTCAGATTCCCTTGAAAAGTTTTATATTTTTATTAAGCTTCCATTAAAAGGGCATCTTGAACTACACCAATGGCTATTTAATAGTGAAAATATTGTTTGGTAACCCAATGAAATGTTGATTTTAAGGGAAAATGGGTCTTTCTCGACTTAGTCTACTGTTGATTGACGGGTACAGGCATTTATACTATGTACATACATATTATGTATCTAGGTTTTGTAAATGGTTAACAAAGGGTGCTCCTGTACTGCATCCGGAAGTTCAAAGTAAAAAAACACAGTAACTGTAAGAAGAAAAGCTTCATCATTTTGTATACCAAATAATTACAAAATTTCACCACATTAACTGTTTTGAGAGAGTGAAGGACCAGAATTGTAATTTATTAATTTAATCGGCCACCTGTTGACTCCGGAAATATGATGTGGGCTAAAGCATCAATTAAGTTTCTCTTAAATTCCCTCTTGTTTTAATGCTAACCGGACAAGGGATAAATCCTAAAATAGGCGAATGCTCAATTTGTAGATTTCTACTAAGAGATACGCTTAAGAGTGAGGTGATCTCAATACTACTGCGCAACTGACGATAGTCTTCTTAATGAACTCGAATAATTTGATGGTAAGATTATAACAATGAATAATCGTGGCTTTCTAGAACAATTTTGGTGTATAACTGTTGACCGTTTAAAAGTGGTATTGCTTGATTGAGGGATATATAAACGAAGATGAAGAGGAAGAAGTGTTACTTTGCGCACCAGTTTTTCTTTTACTTGCCAGACAGAGATCTTGGATACCTTTGGAGGTTTAAATTTTGTGTAAAAACTGCTTTAGGTTACGTCTTAAGTGTATCCCACTGTGTCCCATTGTGGTGCAATAGTAGCAACCATGCCTGGCAGGTGACATTTAACACTGGTGTATTTTAGAAACAACTTAATAGCATACAAATTCTTAAAAGACTTTTGAGGAATACTCTAATAGTGCCAGTTCTTGGCCAGATATAAATTGGAATTGTTGTGGAAACGCTATAAGTCGCCAAAAGAGCATTGATTTCTTAGAGTTAAGGAAAATTAGATATTACTTTTATTCACCAGTCTGCCACAGTGTACTTTAAAATTCGTATGCGCAATAATTTTTGATTGACATTTTTCAGCTTAACTCCTAGTTTTGTTTTTGGTTAAAACAGGTATGCNTAAAATTCTTGACGTTTCCAAACAATTTAATTTTTAAATTTACTCACAAACTCACACACACATTTTCATTTTCAATCTCAAGCAACAACAATTTCGAACAATTTCATTTTTTTATTTTCACTTTTATATGATTTTAAAATGTTGGCAAATTTCAAAAAAAAATCATGGCCGACAAATTGAGAGAACGGTTATACCTTGCTATGTTTTTATCATGCTATTATCCATTCGTGCATTGTCACTAAGGCAACTGAGACTAAAAATAAGAAGTGGGAATATTTAAAAGCTAATTTGTTCGTATGGAATTTTCAAAAACATAATGTTTGATCTATTTTTAAGCATATCTTAGTTTTATTCAAGAAGTAGTTGAGAACTCAAACCTCTTAGTGAAATTATCTATATACATATGTATATGCTTTTATATCTATTTGTACATAAGTCAGTGCCATTTGCGTGTCAGCGTTCACCCTTCGCGCCATATTTGGCACCCTATCGCCTTTGAAAAACACACTTTAACATATACATGTAGATATGTATAATAGTCAAAGCAAGTGCCTAAGTAGTGTTTATACGTCAACGCGCGTGTTTATAAAGTAAGAAAGGCATTTTGAAGCATTCCTAAGCGCACCAAGTGCATAGGCAACTAAAGACTAAGGCGAAAAGGCGTATAAAAATGCTTAAGCGAAAGCCGACAAAGGCAACAAGGAATGGCAATAACAAAGCTGTCTAGGTATCCACGCACTTGCACATCTGCGTATGTGTGTGTAAACCTGTTCGTGTCAGCAACTTGAAATTAACACGAATTCGCCTAGGGTTGGTTGGAGTAGGAAAAAGTGTAAATGAAAGCTTTGAGTTCAAAAGCACTTATGTATGTACGTGTAGTTGAGTGACAGCGCAAAGAGTTTATTACTTGCTTCCATACATACATATATACGTACGTAAAATGTAGGTACATATGTACATATTGTGTGCACCAAAGTGCGTATACAAATGTTTACACACATACATACATACATGCATAACGTTTTGATTCGCAAGATAATATTGTGCTGTAAATGAACACTCTGCTTAACCACAAGCGCCACAAAAGTTACCAACTAAATTGTTTTTCACTGTTTATGCTCGAGGTAGTAAAGGAGTATTAACACAAACACACACAAACTTACACACTTACGCGTGAATACTCCGCTTTGTGGAAGTCGCATATGGTTTGCGGTTGGAATGTGCTTAAATACAAAAAAAAAAAAAATGTGTGTGGCATGAGATGTGTGCAACGCAGTGTGAACAACCTCCGAGTAGACACACACATACATACATATATACAAACGTATGTATATATTGGAGTATGAAGGGACAGAACAGATGCAGCAATCAGCATTTGAAAGTCACTCGAAGCTACAGCTACATATAAAACCGTTACGTCACTTGTGTAACAAACAACAAAGGAGTTTAAAAAATGTCTTAGCTTGCACGCACACCTATGCACGCATGTACAGAGACAGTTACTAGTTTCGTTACTTCCGTTCGTTTACGGCAGCAATTCAATACAGTATTGTGGGGCCAACAGTGCGTATGAGTAACTATCGCGAACACGTTCAACACGTAAGAAACGTGTCAAGCAACAAACTTACACACACACACACACACACACATATGTACATGCAAGCGCACGTGCAGGACAATCAAGGCTGTTAGACAGACAGACAATCGAGTAGACAAACTGTTCCGATTGTTGGCATGCGCTGCAGAAAGCCTTCCCCTGGCTGAAGGCGGGTGCTGCTGGTGGGTTGGCTGGCTGGCTCATATACGTACTGTGATTATCCGATAAAAATCGTGTTTACTTTCCTCAATGGGCACTGTGCTTTCTTTTGCCTTAGCTTCATATTGTTGTTGTTGTTGTTTTGGGCGGCTTAGTAAGTGAGGCAGTAATAAGCGTTTGACGACACGCATAAATTTTAAATTCCTCGGGTGATTTGTTGTTGCCGCATTGGCGTTAGTACGGTCGGTTTTGCTGCTCGGTTAGACTTTCGTCAGCAGCTCAACTTGTCTCTCATTACACCGTTGCTTGTGCCTTTACATAGCTGTTGGGATTTAATGGTTTTCAAAACACGTTCGTGCGTAGCTCAGAATGCACTTAGGATCCAATGGGCAAAGTCTTTGTTGTATGGCTGAAAATTTCTTCATTATTCTCGCCAAAATTGAGGTTGTGAGGATTAAACGGCCAGTTTGTTTGCAAATGTCTTGACCGAGTTTGGATGAGATATGCAGGGGGTTTTTCTGTGGGAGTCTACATACATATCGTTACCCTAATTCGCAGCGGCCCTAACTAGGAATTTTTTTTATTTTACAGCATAAGCAAAAAACATTATAAAAAGAGTATCAAAAACTGCTAGGACATTTTAAAAAGTGGCATGTAGCTCCTGATATTTTTTTGCTTAAAAAGGTTATGTTTCATAAATTTTTAAATTTTTTTTGAGCCTTCAATTTTTTCTCGGAATATTTTTGAAGCTGTTTAGAATAATTTTTGCACTTTTTTAGAGTCTTCGTGTTTTATTTCTGGGTATCTTTGGTAATTTTTTGGGATTATTCGAAACTTTGTGGAGTTTTTTGGGATCTTTCGAAATCTTTAAGAAAAATTAACATAGGTAAGATAAATCTTACTTAATTTGAAAAGTTTATAACTATTAATTTTATTTTTTTTTTCAAATCAAATAGGAAATGACAATTTAGAATAGATTTTGTATCTTTATCATGTGGTCGAACAAATAATTACGGGTAACGGTCCCGAGGTACTAACTAAACTTTATGCAAAGACCTCTCCCGGGTTTGTAAAAAAATATTTTATTCTAAGAACAAAAATATTTTTCATACTAATATGAGTTCGCTAATTAGAATCCGAAATTTTTTTTCTTGCCAGATAACGCGGGGAGAATGTCACTAGTACATGTACATATTTTCGGACTCTACGTTTCCATATTTATTATATTTTTTCGCTTAATTAAAAAAAATTAAGGAATATAAAAAAATACCCAAGAAATACCAAAACTCTAATTGTCATTTTGTTAACAGCAATGTAAAGAAAAGCAAATGAGCCCCGCAAGCCATTTTTCAAAGTACTCTGAATTGTAGAGGAATTTTAAAGAATTCGAAAAGATCTCATTCGATTTTTTGCCGAATTTTCTAAATTGAAATAAAACTGTGCACACTTCGACTCTTTTAAAAATTTTCGTAAGAAAATCGGTAAAGCAATGAAAATTCGTCCAAAAATTTTTACTAAAGATTTCGGGAACTTTGGTGTGTATAGTTAAGACTTTCTTTTTTATAATTTTTGGTCACAGGCCTTACACTGTGTGACATCAGGGTAGTAAATATTTATCTAAATAAACTTTAACTTATAACAACTACTTAAGTACATATCAAAAAGACAAATAATGACGTACATACGTATTTTAGCCAATTACGCAGCTAAAAATAAAAATCCTTAACCACGCAATAAAATGTGCTATAAACATAAACCAGTAGCTCCACTGTAGTCACTCGTTAGCCAATTACAAATAAAGATAGATAGTATCTGTAAGCATATGTATACACATACATTCACGGCTATATAAGATACATGTAAATTATTTCTTTCTGCTAGAAAACAAAACCATTCTGGCTAATTTGGCTTCTCTTGGGAGTAATTCTGTGTTGTCATGTCATCAAACCTTAATGGATGTGCTGTGCGAGCGCTTTGGGCGTTGCTAAACCAAAGCCAGTATAAGTGCACATAAAACGCACAGCTCAAACTGACCGAATAAACACACTGAACATCCATACGCACGTACATATGTTTAGTATAAGTTATTAATGTATATATGTTTATAAGCAGACATATTAATTTATGAACCGTAAGTTAAGTAGCGGTCAGCCTGTCTGCTAGGACAATAAAGTAAACCGAAGGGATTGTCAAAATCATTACGGCCATCATCCCTTGGCAAGAAGCTCATGGTTGCTTTATCTCTATTTGCATCTTCGTATATACATACATGTGTGTTTATGTGACGAATGAATTTGACAAATAACAGTAACGCTTACAAATAAAACTGGAAGGTTTACGAACTATAAAAAGTGAAATAAAATCATTGCTTTTGAGGGCTGAATATAATTGTTATTGGGTAAAATGGCAGATGATCGTATTTCTTGAAATTAACTTGTTGTACCTCCATATCTTATGTATGCAAAAAGACACTTACATACATACATACATCATACAATACTTTGAAAGTAGAAAATAAACTTTATCTTCGTTGCAGCGGTTTAGAACAACTCATGAGCAAGATGCCCCCAGAAAAATGTGGCTATTTATTAACCTTATCCGCTAGTTAGCTCATGAAATTTTTAGTTCTGCCGTTATTGCAGAGCACCATTAATAGATATAGTTATATATATTCAAATACATTTTATACAGTTAGTTTAGCGAGAGAGGTACTCCTTAAAGCTTTATTTGATGCCGCATATTTCGTAATGTAAAAAACGTAATTACATACATACATACATAATTTCCATAATTAAGTGCTCGTAAAACGAACAATTAAAAAATTTTCATTTATTTCCTCTAACCAGCAAAAAAAAGTCGTAAATGGCAATCACATTAATTTGAAATGCCGTGAAACTCATCATTCAAGTTGCCATCAATTTTCGTATCAAATTCATTTTGACTGCAAAAAGGACATCGACGACTGTTCGCTGCTTTTGTGCTTAATGGCGGCGAATGTTAGCTAAGAATTCCAGAAATGGCCAACAAAGCGGATGCAGCGACCTAATTTGGTTA
The DNA here is from genome assembly GCF_001687245.7 of Rhagoletis zephyria. NCBI lineage: Eukaryota > Metazoa > Arthropoda > Insecta > Diptera > Tephritidae > Rhagoletis > Rhagoletis zephyria. The sequence continues at coordinate 14,874 of NW_016165070.1, read as the reverse complement.
TAAAACCTTTTGCAAATATTTCGTTTGACGTTATTTCTGCTCAGCCAATTTTCACAATTTAAATAACAACAAAAACGATGATAAATGGGCAAATGAAAATAATAAAAGTTAAAAGTGTATAAAAGGCATCATATAACAATAATAATAACAACAACAACAATACTTGATGACCCAGCCACCATCACCTGCTCTCTGCATAGCCACACAAACACACACACACACACACACACACATTTATACACAAGTCCATGCACATATCTATATATGTATGTATTCATATTTATGCCAGCTTTAACACAATTACAGTATGCCAATGGGGCTGTGGCAAGCGCCTTTTGGCTACCTCCAAGTGCTTCAAGTTGTAGCATTCAGCATTCAACAGTTGCGGTTACGTTGCTCTTCCATTTCGTTGCATTTTCATTTTTCTTTCGTTTTCGTTTCGTTTATTGCGCTTTTTATTCGTTTTTTATTTTGTTTACTCCCAATTTGTGTGTTTGTGCGCTTCTGCGTCTCATTTTTTTGTTTTTTTTTTGATTTTCGGATGGCAGTTTCGCATTTCGCATTTACGTGTACGTTTGCCCGCCGCTGCGCTTCAGTGCATCAGGCAGCCGCCTGCTCTCCATGTTGCTGCGTTACGTTGCCGTGTCGGTTGCATAAAATGCAAATCAAAAATATTTCATTTCCATTAAAATTTACGCAACACTTGCAGCAGCATTGGCGCGCACGCGAACGCCGACTCTCTCGCGGCAAAGGTTGCAGCTCGACGATGACTGTTGCATTTATTTGCCTTCTTACAGCTGCTGGCGGCCTCGGCAAGCCATTGCCACCGCCACCGACACCGCCACCGCCACCGCCAACGTTGTTGCTTTCGCTTGCTGTTACACAGGTCGTTTACCACTTACATACATTCCAAGAAATATGACTGCCAGTGATAAAAGATCAAATGGATTTTTACATTTACCTTTTACGCTGGAATATTTTATTGTAACTGTATTCCCAGTGTATGGCACAACAGCTCCGCGTCGCATCACCCACACGACAGCTTACTCCTTTGCCCGCCCGCCCGCAGTTGGCAGGCATAAAAAATTTCAAAAAAAAAAAAACGAAAGAGAAAATTTCGCATAAAATGGCCAATGAAAATGAAATTATTTACAAATGTAAATTCGGAGCGGAGTGCAAAGTAAAAGCCGAAATGGCGCAAAATGCGAAAGAGAAGCAGCAAAAGCGAATATAAAGTGTTTTTTTTTCTAAATGCAGCCCTGAGCAGTAAAAATATAATCTTTCTAAGATATTCATATATTTTTATTTTTATTTTCTGGCAAGCTATTGTTGTATTTTATGCTTTTTTATTATTTGCTTTTAAGCCGAATGCTTGAGCGGATCGTATGATGAACATTTTATTTCCTTGTAGAAATTCTATTGTTGATTTTTAGCTCCGTAATTGTGCTTAGTCACAGCAATTTACTGAGCAAATAATTTGCAAAAATCCAACTTATATTTGAAAAAGAAATTTAGTTGTGCTTGGGTTTTGAGTATCACTTTATTGCGACATAAATTGGTATTGGTTGGCTGCAGCACTTCCCAGGGTCGCAAGTACAAAGGAGGTTTAACGATGTAAAACATTCGCTTTTCTATCGTTTCTACTACCCCTCTGGGGGCGGGTTAGCACTTTGAGAATGTACTTAGATCACGTCCATATAAGCTCTAAAAATATTTACTAAGAAACGTTTCGGTCTGTCCTTAAAGCTTTCGCAATAGAGCCTGGATCATCACATCCGAGTGCACAATATATGTAGCCTAATGGCGTAAAATCACATAATCTTGTACTCTTTTGCACGTACCGTTTAAGATTTTGGGATTCACGCATCACCGCGCATAAAAACGTAGGGAACTACCATCTTCCTTGACGTCGCAATTAAAAAAAAAAGTATTTATTGTTATGAAACTTGGTATCCAGGGGCATTCGTCGTCGCTGATTTCGAAACTGGTATTAAATTTTCACATCTAAAAATGGCGGATCCAATATGGAGGACGAATTTTCTAAAATAGTTATGGATTGTAATGAAACTTGATAACTAGGAACTCTCGGAATCACTGATAACGAATTTAAAATTTGATTTCCACAATTCATATAATTATATACATAGTCACACAAACATAATCACACAATAAGGAGCCAAAAATATTCAAGCTGGACGACCACTTAATCTTAATTTTGATCTCCAGATTACGATACCGTTAAAATCCATATCGCGAAAAACATTAAAACTTTAACTGGAAAAATTAAAAAAATTTGACATTTTTGCAATTTTTTCACTGTATTAAAGCCTTTCTTTTACGAAATATCCAAGCTGCTAACGAAGAACATCGGCGGACAAATAAAAGAATGGTGAATAGGCAAATGAAAATGAGGAAAAATTTTTTTGTATGATAAATGTATGAGCAGGAAAGACGACAAATTGTCGTGTGGCATACTCGTAGTACATGACGTATGAGTAACATTTTTGCGCCATTTAGAATTTTTAAAATATAATACAATTTCCTAATCAGTGACCCTGAAAACCCCTGGATTCCAATTTTGAAGAGATGCCGCTGTACTCTTTGCAACTTTTTTATAACTCTAGTTTAGTATTTTAAAAATTTTTAATAAAGAATGTTGCTTTATAAAACACTATTATAACCAGAACTTTATTATAAACAAAAATTGCAAAATAAGTACTTAACTGACGCGTCACTATCAATTTTGACTCAACTGTTATTTATTAATAAGAATAAAGTTTAATAGAGAATAAGCGACAATTTTTTATAATCGCTTTAAGCAAAAAATTATTTAATTCGACGGACGATAGAAAATCCTCTTTTGGGCTTCTGTTAAAGCTACTGCGTTACGCCAAAAGTCAAAATTTTTATGTTTTATTGTGGACGGGCTTATAAAGAGTATTATAAAGGTATGTGAGACAAGATTTAAAGAATTTTGTTTTTCTATTTCTATCGTCGTAATTAGACACTTTATCCTTATGTGCGGCGGCGAGGAGTTGATAAGGTGCATGCATCAACTCTTATGCAGAATGTGGTCAGACGAACGCATGTCCAACGATTGGAATTTAAGTGTGCTCTGCCCAATCCACAAGAAAGGCAACCCTGCCGTTTGCGCAAACTACCGCTGTATGAGCCTTATAAGAATAGTTTACCAGGTCTTATGGAGGGTATTGTGTAAAACATTGCAGCCCACAGTAAACGAACTCATAGGATATTATCAGTGTGGCTTAATACCTGGAAATTTCTCCATAGACTATACCCCATAGACTGGCAATACGCCAAATATTGGAAGAGACTCGTGAGAATAGGACTTGACTTGAATTTGGTATTTCCACGAACCCAATACGTCTGTGTGGAAATGACGTTGATCAATATCACCTTCTCAATCAGAATTGGAAAAAACCTTTCCGAGGCTCATCATTCATAACGATGTTTCACATTAGTTGACTCGGTTTCATGTGATTTCTTAAATTTGATATTGGCGACGATAATAAGAGCCGCAGAACTGAACCGCTTACAAGAGCACGCAATTGATGGCGTATGCGAAAAAAGCAAGGGCTATGTCTAGTATGACTTCTGGGTATTAGTTAAAGAAGCAAGGCGAAAGGGTCTGGCAGTGAAGGAGAACGAAACGAAGCAACTCCTGTCATCGTACAAACAGTGAGAGCATACGCGTCTTGGTACCCACATCACACCCTTGATGCTTTGTAATAGCGAAAGAGGAAGGACCCCACTGCGTTCGAAAGGCCTAGTGGAGAAGGATTTGACTTCACATGGCATTTCCATTTAAATTAGGGAATTCGTAATCATTGTTAAATTCGTTTCATATTTAACAATTACTAGCCATGATCATATTGCTCGTAATATTTCTGTCAGTAAATTGTTAATTTTTATATTTTTTTATATTTGTCTTTGTCTTCGGCGAGCAATTACAAAGTGGACTCTCCACCAACAACCGCGTCACTGAATTATTGATTAAACCACAACCGCTGAACAACACACAGCATGTTCAATATAAGTATGTACATATAAAAAATATACGTACGTAGGTATGTTTGTAGTTTGTAGATATGAAAGCTATTATTTGAGTAGCAATGCAATTTCCTTTCATGCGCTTTTATTATCGTCACTGACATATGGTCAATAAAACTAACCGCCCTTTTAAGTGCACATATACTGTTCGCAAATACTATTTTCCCCCACACACACACACATACCCATACACATACGTACACTTTTGCGAAGAGAGAGCAGAAATTGTCTGCAGTCTGCTAGAAGCCAAAGCAACGCCAGATGCACCAATAAAAACTAGCAATGTCACCACCAAAAGCCCTATAAACGTACACACAGATACTGATAAACATGTACATATATGTATATATGGAGTTGTTTGTGTTGAAGGACGTAAAGACCCTGCAGAAAAAAATTATCAATTGAGAAAAAACTAACCAACTTGTAGTTAGCTTTTTTGGCGGGATTTCTATAAAATATATATAACTTGTAGTTAGCGACAAAAAGCTAACTTGAAACTAGTTGTAAAGTAATGCAGGAATAATGCAGACGTAATCAGGAGATTTTTCTCTTTAAACAACAAGTTTCTGTTTAAATATCTTCATAAAAATTTTACTTCAAATACACTTCTTTCTGTACTTCACAGATACTTTTTCGAATTAAGGACAAATTAAAGGAATATCGAAATTTCAAATTTAATCTTTTTGAAGTTATGTCTGACGCAGTTCGAATATGGGCCCACCCACAGCAGAATATGTGAACAAATATGAATGGTAATTAAATTAAGTAAGTAAATAAAAATAGTAAAAAAATCAGAAAATAAAAATATTAAGTTTTCCTTATTGATATTTTATGTCCAAAAATAGTTAGTTACAAGTTAGTTCACATCTTATGCAGAGGCTACCACCCTTGACTATTTTGCCATAGAAATATAGTTAACTTTCCTCAAAGAAAATAATCCCTTTAGTTTCTTCCTATTTCAACTTCAAGTTAACTTAAAGCTAGATATATTTCCCGCAGGGGAGTGTGTGTATATGCATGCTGCTGCTACTGCCAGTGTGGCTGTCACTCCTTGTATTGCTGCCTTTGTTGGAGTTCTTAACGCTAACAGGATATAAAGGCAACGAAAGGATTTATAGTGACATTAAAGCCACGAACTCGTTTGCTGTTGCTGCATCTTTTTCTCTTCGTGTTCGTTTTAGTTGGCTTAGTTGAGTGCAACTTCCGACAACCATACTTACTTACATATATGTATGTATATTCATACAAACGAATGCTGGTTTGATTCTTTTAATGCTCCCATGCCCACCTGGCAACATTAAGTAAAATCCTATTTTCGTCGGATCGCACTACTTCTGCTTACAAACAAATATGTTCATACATACATATGTAAATTATCGAGAGATTGTGTATTTTTGTAAGCGTCCTTCTGCTTGAGACTTCATTTGCAGGTCTATTCTTGCTAATCTGTATCCTTTTTTCTCAGCTAGAAAATTTTAAATTATAAATTTTCGTTAGTTCCATACACATTCGTTTAATAAAACAACCAACAAAGTGTAAGTTATGCACTTATTTTTAATTAAGATTAATTAAGACTATTTAATGGTTCTGGAAGAATTCAATGTCATGGAACCATATACGATGCCAAAGGGAGATATGTTTAATCAATCAATCAATAAGTTTTTAAATGCGTGAAAAATACTGCGAAATAATTGGCATTCCACGTCTTCGAAGAAGTTACGAAAAGAAATTACTGGTTTCCGCCATCTCATATTCCACTCAAATTCCTGGGCCTCATTGTTTTTTCATTAGTGTTATTGAGTTTTGTACCACGATTTGTTTGTTAGGAAAAATGGAAAAACAACAATGCACGAAAATGAGTTGGGGAATTTCTAAAGAAGCTTCAATCGTACCGTAAATGAGCCGAGGGCCCTGACTGCCGTCTCCTTGTCTGAGTTGGTTTAACCTTTCCATACCGCCAATGCACAAAACAGCAACCAATCGACTGCTTCCTTGATCAGCAGCAACCTCCGTCTGAAAAACACTACAGTAATCTGCAAGCCCAAATTTAAGGTTGATGGAGAGCTCATTGCAAAAGACCCCACCACCGAGAAAAAGCTAGGTGTGTTCCAGGCTACACATGCAGTGATCCGCGTTATCAGGGAAGCCACAGAGAAGTCAGAGAGCCAGTTACCTTAAGGCTGAGGTCCGCCTTTTCTGCGGCTGTTTTGCCTGCAATATCGATTGTCGTCTTTTAAAGCTTGGCGTTAAGAGCCTGAGTGGCCCATATTAAATAGATTGAAAACTTTGAGCGCTTTGAGCACACCCTAATTTGCTCTTTTTTTCAAAATGAAAAAATAGGGGTATATTTATTTTCGGTTCAGAACAATCCTAGGGGGTGGCGGCATTAAAATTCCAACTTTATTATTTTGGACCACCCTAGTGCTCACATATAAAAATATATTTAAGTACACACGAACTGCAGCAATTTTTCGTCGGTTAAAAATTACTTTAAATTTGAATTTGCAAACATTTTTTAAGTAGCTCTTTGATAGATATTTCCTAAATTTAAAACACACATTGAAGTTCAATTTCGTCTGAATTTTCTATTTGTTCTTATTCCTTCAATCTTATTTAAAAGTGAAATATTGAGAACCTACTCCAAGGAAATCGGAACATGGTCTTCTAATATATTTGTATATTTTAATATATTTAAGTTTTACGGCGCCACCGAACGGCAAATGAATTTTATGAGAATCTTTTTCATGGCAACATTTCCGTATATAAAAGCAAAAACTTTAAACGTTTTGCACTTAGTTTCCTCACTTCCCCAATAGGTCACACAAATTGCAACATTCCACAGCAAGGTGCTGCATATAAATTTAACACTCCACCACACCTTTTCCAACGAATTATCGCTTTAATCAAAACACGGTTGAGAACCAGTCGGCGTTAACGGGGAAAGTATTTCCGCGCTAAAATTCACCCTTTTTGTTGTTCTTGTTATTGTCGATGTTAGCATTGCGTGTACAAGGAAAAATGTCAACATTTGTCAAATAACCACAACAATAAAGCCATTTCCTGCGTAATGGTATTTTCGAGCAGAACTTGCACTTGTCGGCTTGTAAAGGCAGATCCTTAGCTGCGGCAACACGCTGACCGCTCTCGCTCTGCTATGCAGCGCTCCACACTAAGGCAACGAGGCGCAATCGATATTGCAACTTACAAAAACAGAGCGATGAGGCCATTTGTCATGCCATTGTTGTACGCTAACTGCCGCAGGCGCAGGCCTCCCTTCCCGGGCCGAACCGCTAGACTAGACCAGCCGGATGGCATAGTTTTGTGTCCCTGCTGTTGTTATTTTTCCTTTAGTGGTAATTGTGTGTTTCTTGTTCTACACTCTGCATATTTCCTATTCTAAATTGAATGTAGTATTTTATGTAGCAAGGACGTTGTTGCCACATTTGTTGCGGTGTCATTGTTGCAGCGACGACCAACTTCTTCAAACCGGCAACAAATTGATTTTTGTCACGCACGCATGCAGGATAAAATAAAAGCAGCGTCGGAAGTGTAGCTTCGATAACAAAGACAGCGGTAGACAATGCCAGCCGCGAAAGAAGCAAACGAACGAAAATGCCAATTAGGAATGGAGAGCACAACCGCAAAGGGCAACAAAGATCGATTCGAGTGGGTGAATACGAGTACGTACGTAGCGGTGAAGGTGCGATTGGCGGTTAAGCAGTAGACCGTTGTAACGGCAAATTTTTGGTAGCTTGATTTTTTTTTTGTCTCGGACGTAAAAATTAATTCATTCCCATTCGCTGCGTATGTGCAAAAATAGCACGTACGTGTATGTATATATGCACATACATATGTATTTGTCCTAATGCGGCTTATTCACTCTCGCGGCTTAGACTTTTTTGTGTGTGTGTGTTTCTTTTTATGTACCAAGGCAAGCCAAATTGAAAAGAGACTTTAAAACTGCACTAAACACATTTTTTATAGGCTCCAGCTGCATTGGGCGGCCTTGACGTAAAGCTGTTTCATTCCAGATAACTCGGACTCAAAGGCGAATTTTGTACTTGTAGGGATGCGATTTTTGGCAATGCGCATGACGTTCGCCTGAAAGCTGTACGCTAACTCACACACAGTGATGGACAAGAAATTGGAAACGTGTGTGCAAAATCATCTAACTTTAATTGCCACTTTTTTTGTTTTGAATTAAAATACCTATGGATGTTATAGGCGCCATAGGCGGTGCATCTGATTCGCGAGTCTTCCGTGTACGTGTTGACTTGCCTTTCGACGACACACAGTTGACTCATTCAGAGTCATTCCAGCAAAAACTTGTATATTTTTGTTAAGCGCTTACCTTTTGTATCGATGGAGTAACGCATTACAATTCGCCTCAAGACGAAATTTTTCACTTTCTCATTCAAACACTCTCTAAAAGAATAATTGGTTAAGTGTTCCCATATTTTTGGTAGCCTCCTGTTCTTCTTTATAAGTAGACATCTGAATGTAAGCGCATTAAGTTTAAGGCTACAAAAAAAACAAAAGAAGTGGCACAAAAATCGTCCTTGCTTATGTATGTACGTATGTATGGATGTATGTATATATGCACGGATAAGGGTAATTGTTTTTTATACGTGAAATTGCTTGTACGTGTGCAAGCGGAGATTTGGAAACAATTGTTTTATTCGGCTGCGCATTTGGCTTTTTTACTTTATTTTATTTTTTTTTTTCTTGCTTCGGCTACGTGCTGGGAATTTTTGCATTAATATTTTTAAATGTCATTAAGTCTGCTGAATTTTCTTTCAATTTAAAAATTTGATAGCAAAGAGGTACATTTTAAAAAGCTGAAAGCAGTGTATCCGGCCAATAAAACGCCATATCGTTATGATACTTCATCAAATTGAATGACTGAAACACCAATTTAAATGGGAAGTTTCATAGCTTGAGGTAAAAATAAAAAAAAAATAAATCAATATGGTTGCCACTAGCATATAATTTTCGGGACTTACATAAATATATATCCAGTAAAATATTACAGTGCATTCAGAGAATGAAAGGCATTTTTATGCACTCTTAGCCGGAACTAATAATTTTGAGGAGAGTTGCCAACTATTTAAAATTTTAATCTGTATATAAGTATAAAATAGAGTTGCTTCCGTAGTAGCGAGCATAGCTCTAGAACGGTTTGTCCTATGTGAGCTCTCTTTTTGTTGTGTTAATCTCTTCCCGTAGATTCTATAGATTTTATACTCGAAATTATTTCCTTAATTTTGATGGTAATATTACAATTTAAATGATTGGCCAGGTTCAAAATTGTATCAATGCTAAAAAATTATGCAGGTTATGTAAGGTTAGGTTAGAGAGCGTTGCAAAATATTACCGGTTCCATTTACAGCTACCTGATTTGAAAACTGTGTGATGGAATTTTGATTAAAAAAATACAAAATCAGCCTTATCATGACTTTAATTTTTTCCGAATCGGTTAACTTTTAACTTTTCGTTTCCGTGTATTCACTTTCGAGCGAAACTCACTTTTGAACTAATTCGCCGATCAGAATATGAAACATTGCCTCACGCAACCGCTATTAAAAAAAAAATTTGCCAAAAGCAATGCAAATAAAAAACCTCAGTCACGCGCTCAAGTTAAGAACAGATCAGATAAACCTGCCACCGGAAGTCACTGCGTGAATGCGTGGTGAAAGTGTTGCACCAAAATGTTCCAACAAAAAATTAATTTTGGGCGAGACGATGCACAGTGTAAAATTTTACCCATCTAGCTGCTTTTAATTCTGTAATTCGAAATCTATTGAAGATAGATTAATGAAATTTTGCACAAGGTACGTTATAAGATAGGCGAAGCTTTTTACAAAAAATTGGTAATTTATAATTACTGTCATGCCACCCTATTATATAACTGTAATTTTTAAAAATGCAAAAACTGAAATATTTAACTAACTACAAAGGCTAAAATGCCCAAAATTAATATTTAGAATTGCCCTATAACAAGGAATTATAAACTGACAGAAATGGACTTAAAAATAAATATATTTTTTTTTAATTGTGGGCGAGGAAAATATCGATAAAAAAGTCAAGTTGGGTCAAAGAAATTCCGTTATAAGTTCAATATTTCTTACTCTATTTACAGAAATGGGATACCATTGGAAAGGTAATGAATCAGGCTTTCTCTGTTGAAAACGAAAATATAAGAATTTGTCTCGGTCGAGATAAAATGCAAATGAATTACTCGAAGAAAATGAAATTCCCAGTAGGCCAGAAAAAAGAAAATTTCATCAAAACCTGCACTTTCCAGCAGCTAAAATTATGTTGTTTAAAGTCTAAGAGGAGTGGCAAATAAACTGAGATACAAACTTTATCGAATAGTGGCGGATAACGAGTTTGCGGGTCTAATGAAATTAATAAATTGCTAAAAATAAATTTAAGTTAACATCGTTTTACTTTAACATGAAATACTCAGTTCTAGTTTACTAAAATCCCAAAAATTTATATTCATTAAAAAGAACATACCCAAGCAAATAAGACCAAAATGGTATTTTAGTAATTGTTGCATAAATCACATAACACCGACAAAATAAGCATTGAGATTCAGTTTCAAATATACAAGTTTAAATATTATTGTGCTCGGTAATTTTCCAAACCAAACCCCGTCCCGCCATACACTTTGATTAAAATTTTTTAGTTGTTATTGTTTCGTCTTTATCAGGCATTTCTGAAAACATTCTTGACGTTGTTTTCAAATTTGGCGACATAAAATAATGGAATTAATCGTTTCTAGAATACTGAAATGATACACTGTGCGATGTTCGCCAGGTACGCTAGTGTATTTTTATTTTTCAACTATGCCTTGGAAAAGATTTGGGGATTTGATAGTTACATATATTGAGCGTCATTTGTTAAAAATTCATAGGCGTAAATCTACCGATGTTCGTGAATAGATAGCCATTTACAAATTAATGTCAGTGGTTTCATTGCACCGAAATGTACACAAAATAATTTGATTAACATCAAAAACCACACAAGTATATACTCATTTGTATATTGACTGATACATATCTGCAAAAATTTAACTCTGGCAGGGTGTGCATTGTTATTAGTACATATTAAAATAAAGCACTAGGTACCTTTATCATAACACAAACCAATTCTGATCAGAAAGCACTCTGACTTATAGATCCTTTTATCAACATTTCGAAAAAATAAAATAAAAAGAACATGATATATATGTAAGTAACCATTACTCACGCACTGGACATTCGCGAAGGATTTTTTCGGTTAAAATCAAAAATACACCGAAAGTCAAGGGACCTGTGTAATTAATGGTATTTAGCAAATGCCAATGCCACGACTACCTTACGTACAACAACACACGTGTACACCTGAATACACTGCAAATATGGGCGAATCCGAGAAATAGTCAAACAAAATCATAAAAAATGCATACAAATCGAATTCTCTAATTTTTGTGTCAAAAAAGGCATAGTAAAACATATTCTTATTTCATATTTCTTTTGAAATTTATTTGAGAAATCTAATTTCCGCCTCTTACTCCATAAAACAGAGCACTAAATAACATTGGTTTTAAGCACTATATCTTTCAATCAAATACAACAATATCGCTTTAAATAAATTAATTTTTTCAACGGAAAAAAGTAACGTCTGCAAAGTAACGTCCCAAACGCACATAAATTTAATCCAACCTTTTATTTTCTTTATATCACATTTTGTTAACTTCATTATTTTCTCTTCAAAGTATTTTTGTAGATTGTGCTCTCCATGCATGACAATTTACGCAAATCGGTTGACTTTGATGGTCATATCAAAATCCCTTATTTTTTCAGTAACGTCCGTACATAAATTTCGAAGGCAAATGCACCGACATTAACCCAAATTCAAATTTCCATTAGATATTTTGTTCTCATAAGTGCTGCTATAAACCTTCCCTTATGCCACAAAAAATGTTTAACTTGTATTTTTGTCGGCAACAAAATTAAAAGAAACGTCCGAACGGAACGTCCGCAACGCTAGAATTCGGCCATATGTATGTACAGTGACTCGAATAAGTATTCACATATTATTATTATTTTTTTTTAATAACACTGTGCGACTGCCGAAACCAGCCCGGACTTTGCTGATATTCGCTGAAAGTATACCCATCTAGTAGTAAAACACTCGATGGATTTGCAAAAGTTAGCTCGTATTTTTATTTTATGGCCTACTAAAGTTTTCATATTCCGGCCTAGGTAGTGGAAAAAAAGGTAAAATAAATGTCTGAGTGGAAATAGAGACTAAGACATATAGATATAGTAAAATTTCATGATAAATATTTTCGTAGAACATTTTAACCCAGTTGTTTCCGCCTGGAAGGGTCGTTTTTGACCCTTACTTAGAGAAACGCCGCAAACAGCATATATAGAAGGTCGTAAGAGGATGTAAATATTCCATAAAATTATTCTTCGGAAAATTTCTGCTAGGGCTCCTCTCAGGCAAAACCTTCATGTCACCCACGTAAAAGTCTCTAAAAAATTTAAATAAAAAATCTATGCCAGGAAGGAATCACAGCCAAACTCACTTTTAAATTTATTTTTTTAACAAGTTTTTTTGATGATTTCTTATTTAAATTTTTAGAGATTTTTGCGTGGGTGTAAAGAAGTTTTTGCCTGAGAAAACCCCCAGTAAAATTTTCCGAAAAATAACTTTTAGAATAGGTAACCGAACTTCCAAATTTTCTTTTTGTGGAGTTTCTTAAAGTAAGAGTCGTTTTGAACTCTCAGGCGGCACCTGATGGGTCAAAACGTTCTACGCAAATATTTATCCATCCCATCGAAAATGCTTCTTTTTTTTGGAAATTTCAAGACCCTACCCCCGAATTTTATTCGTCTTTATGAGAAATATTATTGCCTATTTTTATAGATTTTTTAAAGATCATGCAGAGTTCGCGACTTGTCGATTTAGGTGAGAAAATACGTTTTTGTAGATGAGTTCTAGAATTACTATTGTCGATTGGACTTTACAGACCGAATATGATGTGAGAAGAGCCGTCAGCTTTAATCCTTATTAAACTAATCTATAATGGTCTACAAAACTGCATACTCCAAAAAATTCTAAAAAATAAAATAAAAAAAGTAGTAAATTTGTAATTTTTTCATTTTACCCAACTTCGGTGTAAACAAAAATTCATAACTAAAATTTTTGTAGAGTGCACCTCGAAATACTATACTAAAATATTGCGCAACACGCAGAGCTATTATTGTGATTTTTTTAATTTTTTTTTTTGAGATGGCATATTTTCAAAAACTAATATTTTTCATCAAAAAATTTGAATGGGAAAAATTTTTCAAGAAAAAAATTAAAAAAAATATTTCCTTTCATAGAGAATAGAGATGTGTGTATGTGTGATATTTTTTAATTTTTTCCTCGCCCCGTTCTCGAGATATTTGGAAAACTATTAAATCGATTGGTTTTTGTTTTTGTGTTGTAAATTTTTTAAAAATGTATTAATCAAACTCAAATTTCACATTTATTTATTATTTATGTTTGTGCATCAACCCTAAAAATTTGAAACAAATCAAACACATGAACCCCGTCCATTTTGGCATGGAACGCCCCATATACAGTTATGGACATCGAAAAAATATACCTTTGCGTGAGAAGCCAAAGATGTTTTATTTATTTTTAATTCAACTTTGCCTTTTCAGACAAAAGTACGCTGTCTTTCTATACAGTACATATATGCACACTTACGAGAATGTGTTTTATGAGTGTTGGCGGGCGTTAATTCATAAATGTTGTGGCAGCCGACGCGATTTGGGTGTGGACCAAATGGGTTCATTCGCAACGGTGACCACTCACACTAATTGAATTTTGTAATTTGCGGACAACAACATTGCAGTGAAAACCTGCGTTGATTAGTAAATATGCAGAATATATGTATGTACATTAGGGTGGTCCAAAAATGCATGTACAAGAGTAAAGTCGGAATTTTTATGCTCTCTCCCCTAGGATTGTTCTATGCCGAAAAAATAACCCAATTTTTTTATTTTGAAATCAAAAAATATTTAAAGGTCGCTCAAAGTGTTCCATGTATTTTATATGGGGAAAAAAATGACTTTTCGTAGAAATGGTATAGAATTATTGAAAATCAATATTTTTCGATCGGTAAAACTCTATTCCTCTTCAGGAGATTCCCAGTAATATTACCCAATTATTTATTAAACCATTTTTTTATAGAAACTATGTTTTATAGGTCCGCGGAAACCCGCAGAAAATGCCATGGGGTGAAAAATAAAAAACCTTTAGTATGAAAATATTGTTAAAAAAATAGTTGGGTGTTGTTATTGGGAGTCTCCTGAAGGAGAATAGAGTTTTCCCGATCGAAAAATATTGATTTTTTCCCCATGTAAAATACATGGACAACTTTGAGCGCTTTGAGCGACCTCTAAATATTTTTTAATTTCAAAGTTAAAAAAGGGTATATTTTCGATATTTCGATATAGAACAATCCTAGGAGGTGAGTGCATCAAAATTCCGACTTATACCGACTTGTTTTGGATATGTAGATATGTGTTTGTAGGTAGTTGCCACAGAACTGAAACAGAAGTATACCAGTAGTAAAATAATTAATTTAAGTATAGAATTATCCTGCCAAATATGACACGTGACGCAGGTGGGCGTTAGTGAGAAAGTTTTAGAGTTGTAGAAAATCTGTATTAGTTAAAAAGTTAGAAGCACTTTTCGGACCATGTGCTGTTCCATACCATTTCATTTCTAAACTACCACTTAACGTAATGCTTA
>NW_016165069.1:27127-28963 GCF_001687245.7 Rhagoletis zephyria | reverse complement strand
TTCATAAACAAATAAATAAATAAAGAGAAAAAAATTAAATTAAAGATTTTTTATTGAGTGCACGATTCGAGCATTTGAACGAAGCAATCAAGAAAAAACGATCAGAATTGGCCAACAGATAAGGAGTTGTGACGGGACATAGATGGGAAGTGCGAAATGCATCGCCCGGACTTTGCACCGTCTGAGCAAAGCTGTTCGCCCATTAAACACATAAGTTCTGCACCGATGGAATTATAAAGCTGAGCGAGAAATGGGAAAGGTCATACATAGATAATCATAGCCAATATGTACTTGATTAAAACTGATTTTCTATAAAGAAATATTAACATGAATCTGCCAATAAATACTGTCACCACATAGACTTCCGTTAAATCGATTTGACATACATATGTACATGGACATTACATGTGGATGTATGTAAATGTTTTCGTTTCTGAAAAACGCTAGATAATGGTTAATGTTAGCCCCAATACATGCAACTCTGCATCGTTCTGCAACCGATTGATTGCCTGAGTAAATTACAGTTCATTGCCTTTAAGAAGCTGTTCATAGTCTGCTTTAGTAGTATTTTTTTAAATTTAACGTTTATATCTTTGTATCTTTGTAAGCTAATTACTTTATTTTTTGTTTTCAAGTCGATTGGATTATATAGGAAGTGCCTTTCTGAATAAAAATATGATTCGAACTAATGCTGGTACACCGAAAACAAACACGAGTAAATTGAAGCAATACAAATGTTTCACAACCACAGCAAACAATGTGCAAATGATTTTTAACAACAATTTGTAAAGGCTTGCAATTTCTCCTAACGTTAACAGTTCAAAGTAGAAGTCTAAATAGTAAATCGTCCTTGCATTTTCACTTTTGCGTTCAACAAAGCAAGTAGGACTGAATATGTTGAGGAGCATTCTATAGTTGTTGGACTGTGCATTTGTAGGGGTAGCTTTTATTAACACCTAGTGACTACAAAAACGACAACAAGTAGGTTCCCCGTTTTGTGGTGGTAGAAGTTAGGCCATTGCCTTGGTAACAAAGAAATCATGCATGCATATGCACATACCAAGCATTTAAATCGATTGCCCCAATTTTGTATTTTAAAGTGCTAGCAAACGTATGCACATATGTATGTATATATTTATGACATACATAACATACATATGACATACAGACGGTAGTGGCGAAATGAAGGCCCTTAAATATGAAGTCAATCATTGCGTTGATCAGTGATGTATTATGTAAACAATGAAACAAATAATTAGAAAAATATAGCACAGTTCTTCTCTTCCATATATGTATGTATGTATAAATGTGGGTAAACATAATTATGGACCGATTAAAAAGAAAATTTGTTTATTAAAGAATATGAGTACGCTAAATTCAAAAAGGCATTTGTTTCTCTAAGGCGTTTTTGCAGCATTTAGGTCTATTTAAGCCGTCCGATTTTCAAAAATGAGATGTGAAATCTTGGCTTGGCCTCTAGATGTCAATAAGCTCTTGTTATACCTTTCATGAGCATGAAATGGTATTATAACTTTGGTCCGATGTTTGGAAGTACCAGAACAAAAAGAGATAGACCCATGAAAATGTATACTTATATGATCAGAACGTCGAGCTGAGTTGATTTAGCCATGTCCGTCTGCCCGTCTGTCTGTCTGTTTGTATGCAATCTAGTCTCTCAGTTTTCGAGATATCCGGATCAAATTTGGTAGGTGGGTGTATTTTTATAATGTATTAATCATTTGTCGGAACCGGAAGAATCGGACCACTATAACATATAGCTCCCATACAACTGATTGTTCAGATATGAGATTTTTCATTATAACTTCTCCATTTATG
>NW_016165069.1:0-24107 GCF_001687245.7 Rhagoletis zephyria | reverse complement strand
GCACTTGTGCACAAGGGTATTATAACTTTGTTCACATAACGGTTGTTTGTAACAGGCAAACCGAATCGAGATAGATATAGGCAAATGTATACATAAATGATCATAATGAAAAGAGAAATCGATTAAGCGGTGTCCGTCCGTCCGTCCGTCTGTGCACATGATAACTCGAGTAAAAATTGAGATATCTTAACGGAACTTAGTACGTGCACTGCTTTCGGGCGTAGGACGGATGGTATTAAATATGGGCAAAATTGGACAATAACCACGCCTACCTGCCATATAACGGTAATTTTCAAAAATACGAAATATTTTGGTAACTACGGAAGATAATTCACTCAAAATTGATATTTACAATAATTTTTAGACGAAAAATAAAAATATTAAAAATTTTTGGAAAATGGGCGTAGCCACGCCCACTTATGGTTACATGTGTATAAATTATCGAGGCTAGACTTAGCATTTAAATTTATGCCATAGCCTCAAAAATTTAGATCTGACTTTTTGGCTTTTTTGGCGTACTACTTGTGTACTATGATGTAGAGAATATTAAAATTTTTGCATTTTACTTATCCTAAACTTCTTTATGCATATTTTGAAATTATAGGTTTGTATAGTAACTTCTCCAGTAAAACATTACAGCCAGAGCGTAAAAGCAAAATAGAGCGTAAAATTGACAAGAAGAGAAAACTAGCAGAAAAAGTTACTGAACGCAAAACTAGTAAAAACTTGCAAGTGAATAGTTGTTGTACCCTTTTGATATTCTGCTGTAAACATTTTACTATTTATAAATCAGTTTTAAAATCTTTGCTTTTCACACAAGCACTTACACAGTCTAGTACATCATTAACATTTTGATTTCCACTCATTTTACTTTTGTTTGTGCTAAACCAATTCAACAAATGGCGGCTTTTGACATTTATTTTTCTTCTTCTTCTGCTAGCTAATTTCTGCTAGTAAAAATTTCACTAGCAAGAATTTGCAGCTCTCCCGTGTTATTACGCTCTCGATTCAGTGCTCTCTTGCAAATTTTTTGGGTTATCA
The DNA here is from genome assembly GCF_001687245.7 of Rhagoletis zephyria. Taxonomy (NCBI): domain Eukaryota; kingdom Metazoa; phylum Arthropoda; class Insecta; order Diptera; family Tephritidae; genus Rhagoletis; species Rhagoletis zephyria. The sequence continues at coordinate 23,066 of NW_016165069.1, read as the reverse complement.
TACACTTTTCCAGTAAAAATTTGCAGGTTCCAGTACAAATTAGTACTGACTATTGGTTACTATACAAACCTTATGTAGCTGTTATTGGCCTGATAGATGCTAAATGTTATGTGTTTTGATGAGACTTATTTAAGAATTTATTTACAGAAAATTGGATTTGCGGAACTTATCGAGTTTTAAGGAATGAATTGTGGGAAATGTGAAAAAAAATTAAAATTTGTAACGTTGTGTATGGTAAAATCGAAACGGAATTTTCACCGAATGAGGAAAATGGGAAAAATCGAAGAAAACCAAACTCTTTTACATTACCAAACTCTTTTACATTACACGAGTCGTGTTTGCATGGTGTATGACGAAATGGAAAAAGTAGGTTTGAAGAATGCTTAACATGCCGCTTGTGTGGTCTAATTTCGCTCTTTATAAAACTTCGGAAGGCTTTTTGTTCAAATATTTGCGGAGCGAATTAACAACGCTGTTGTGTAAAACATGGTTGCATTTGTTATCTGCAAATATATCGAGAGGAAATCCCTCGAAAATTCCTCAAAAAATACTCAAGCGCATCCGAAATTCCTCACGTTTTGAGGAATTACACGCAAAGTGGTCACACTGAAACAAGGCTGCATAGAGGGAAAGTTGTAGGAAAATCACACGTTAGTATTTTGTGCCGCGCGAAACTTGATGGTGGTCGAAAGAGTTTAAGCGGAAAAAGTGTTTCACTGTTGTGCGTGGAGCGAATATTCGATAAAGCTATTTGAAAAAGTATGCACTAATAAAAATAAACTTGTAATAAAATAGTAATTTGCTATAAAAATGTGGGAGAATTTTTGCATTTGTCTCGAAAATATAAATAAAAATTAATTAATGTCACTTTAAATAAGTAAATTCACTGAGATCAAATACCGGTCTACCGGCTATAAGCAACAAATACATATGTACATATGTATATACATACATACATACGGTGGCGAAAATATAAATATGGAGAAGACATTTTAGCACTCTTTGGCTATTTCCTTTTCTATTATTTAAGGGTTTTTATTATTTTTTTTTTATGAAAGTGTAGCTCGTTAAATAACAAAAAACATGTAAGGAAAAATTATAAACTTCTTAAAAGAATTGAGCCAAATTCGATAAAGTTTCTTCAAAATGTTAAGGTTTTTTTAGAAAGACTCTGAGTATGCAGTTTTGTAGACCAGTCAATTTTAGTAAATGTAATTTTTAAGTACATAACAATTTTCTTTTGTGGAAGGCGTAGCACATTTTCTCCATACAAAAACAATTGTCAAACATACTTTGTATGGAAGAAAATCTACTTCAAACGTGCAATTTATTATACTGGAATTTTATGGTCTACAAAACTGCATACTCGAAAAATTCTAAAACATCTGATTAAAAAGTTTCAAATTTTGATGAAATTCGTCGAATTTTTATAAACGTATAAAGTTTAAAATGTTGATTTAGGTAGTTTTTTCATATTAATATTTTCATATAAAAAAATTTAATAAATAAATGCTTAAACCCTATTTACTTGCTGGCCACCGTACATGTACAATATGCACAACATAACACATTCTAAAATTTTTGTGGTTTAGTAAAAGTGACGCTGCTTGCCTGCAATTAGTGAATTAATTTAGCCTTTTTTACATATGTATGTACATATTTCATTCAAAAAAAGGTTAACACGCAATGTGTACAAAATGTTTTTTTTTTTGGGAGAATTTTCTGTTACAAATGGACTCTCCATGCACAAATTAAAATATTTTTTTGTGATTAAAAGCATTAAATTGCACAATGCTTTGTAAAAAAAAAATCAAAATATATAAACATATTAAACATTTCATGAATTTAATGAACCAACTATTTTTAAAATTTTTGCATCTAAATATTTATCCAATTTGTGAATTGTGTAGTTCATTGGAAGTTATAAAAAACGATGACATCTTTCCTCAGTAACGCCATTTGCAATTAATTAACTAACAATAACAAAAAAGTAAAGAATACATTCAAATAACAATTAATAACACACCCAGCGCTCAAGATTGGAATAAATGAAGATTTAGCAAAAAACTTGGACATTGTGCAAATATACTTGTGTAGACATACATATGTACATCCATGCATATACATATTCGTACTCGTGCATATGTATATGTGCATACGAAAATAATTAAGGTGAATATTAGCTCATCACAAAAAAGAGGAAAACCAAGCGAACTTTAAAAATTGTAATCCATGGAATACAAAATATATATATATATATATATATATATATATATATATATATATATATATACATGTGTAGATATACATGCATACATAAATATATATGCATATATAAAAACCGCCAAAATCGACTGCCAAGTACGTTTGTCTAAATGTGCAGATCCGTAAAAAAATGCTCAATGTGTACCTGCTCAGTTCTGTTTACGAGTACCGCATAGATTTTCAACACTTTTTTTTATTATGTATTCGTTCGAGTGCGCTCTCCAGGCGTCGCACAGTGGTTGGAAAGCCCATGTTTTGCGCAAAAAATTATAATGACTTACGATTTTAATAAAACTCTCGTATGGTAGTATTTTTGTTCTGCTAAATTCAAATATGCCAAAAAATTACTAGTTTGACAGTTGGTAGCTGTCAAATCAACTGTCCACTTCTCTAAAAACAAGCAAATCTATTTTGAAAATGCCACTTATTTGGTTTTCAAACACGCCGTTCAAGAATTTATGTCAAATTAAAATTTTTACAGCTGTGAAAAAGGCTATAAATTTTTCTAGAAATGGAAGCTGTTATGCTTTAACGCCAGTGGACATCAGTGGAATCAACTGTTAACTTTCGAAATATAAAAAATCTGTTTTTAAAGTGCCACTGATTGGGCGGATCATGAATCTTATGTCAAATTAAAATTTTGACATATGTAAGCTAGGAATTTTTTCGCATATATTAAACCTGAGATTTTAGATGCAGTGGTTTCTATACCACATTTAAACTTTTTCAATTGATAACTGTCAAAGCAACTGTAATTTTTCATAAAAATAAGAAAATCGTAAAAATGGCACTTTTTTGTTATTTGTTTTGTTTATTGTAATAAAAAGAACATACATATTTAAAATTAATTTAAAATTTAATTGTGAAATACCAACAGAAATTATAATTTTATTAATATAATAGATAGGAAACTATAATAGAAATTACGAAATATGTTGTTCACTCATCTGTGTCGCTTTCAACAAAAACTGATGAGTTTTGACTTGGTTTCCGTAAAAAGACTGATCCATTTTTCGGAAAGGGCATCTGCTTTTCCGAAGAGAAATTCGTCTCATCCTGGATATTACTGGATCGGATGTCATAATTAGCATGCCAAATAAATATTCAACAAATTCATTCGTGAAAAGGCCCTACTGGCAAAGGTTCTTCAGTAATGTCAGCTCCATGAAGTAAAAGCTTGTGGAGGTATGGAGTAATTGAGAGTCCTTTTCGCAACCTCAAATACATACATATGTATATATGTAGGTTTATTTGTAAAAATAACAAATCATTTTTGGAATTTAAAAGGGGATTGATTTACAATTTTGGTTTCGTAATCATGAATGCAAAACACTTCTAGCTACCAAGTTTTATGCAAATCGAGTAGTTTCGTATCTCAAATTTTCTGGATAAAACCTTTAAAACTGTCAAAAAGCAAAATTATGGAATAACGTATGACTTTATTCCGGGTAATTTATTAAATTTTTCTAATATACCTCCGACCACTGTACGCCACTCGTATCAACATAGAGAAGTATACATATACAACCCCATTGAATTAAAAATAAATAAATAAATAACAATACTCGTTTTGAATACATACATATGTATGTATGTATGTATATAGTGAAAAAACGTGAGCTTTGTGAAAAAATGATGAGAACATCAGTAAAATGCGCATTCGCAACGGCTACTCATACTATGTATACAGTCAAGCTCGGTTCAAGACAACAATCAAGTTATTTTCATACAGAAAAAGTCTTAAATCTACATTTTCATTAATGGAAAAAATGTCGCTGACTTCAAAAGTAGTTGCTCAATGCCACCGATCTCTTTACGAGATGGCTATGACATTCCGAACACATATTAGCTGGGTACCTGGATATTGACACATTTACGCAAATGGCAAGGCTGACGAACCCACGTACTAAGTCTGTACTTTTTCGCTACGCAGCAAGTTGTTTATAGAGGAAAGGGGATAAATGTAAACCTCTGTGGTATCATAAAAGACGCTGAAACTAAGTGGGACCACAGGGGACTGCCGATCAACCTAACCTAACCTAATATCTACTGTCACCACCTTGTTGAATGTTACGGCGGTCGAATCTACGGTTTAATTATATTTTGCGTAGGTTCAAGCATATGGAACTGGATTCGGTTATAGCTTTTCCGTAGATTTCCCACGATGAGGTTCAGAAGTAGCCCCAAATTGTATCTCCAGTTCAAGTGCGTATGAAAAGCAATTAGAGCTTTCACACAAGCCGGAGACTGGTTATACAGTATATGTACATACATATTTTGCGCCGGCAAACCGGCTGCCGGGTATAAGGTTCAACGATTCAAAAGAGTACAATCTCATTGTTCGTAATATTTTTAATTAAATCATAATTGCATATCATTTAAGTAGGTACTTGCATTGCATTGTAATTGAATCAGAAGTTGAGCTCTTTTGTAAATAGTACGTATTTATGTATGTACATTAGGGTGGTTCTTAAAAAATCAAATGAACGATTTTTTTCAGTCTCAGCCCCTCAATCGGTCACGCCGTGCCGCAACGGGGTCAAAGGCTAGATGCCTCTATAGAGACGCAAAAAATTAAAAATATTTTTTTTTTTTTCATTTAATACCCAAAATCGATCCTACTAAAGTCGAAGATATCATATATAAATATTGGTAACGATTGCAGTCGGTTAAGACGTTTTCATAGGGTAATCTGAACTTTGCCCCCTGTGCTACACGCCTTAACCTTCTCCAATCGGGATCAAAATTCATATGTGATATCTTCGACTATAGTAGCATCGACGTGGGGGTTGAGGCTTAGGAAATCTGATGTAAAAATGTGCTACCTACATTTAAGAACCACCCTAATGTGCATATGTATGTACATATGTATGTATGTGCACATATGAAAGTCACAATGAGTTACATACTTGTGGAGTACTAAGGTCTATGCACAAGACGCTATGTATGTATGTATGTACATATAAGTAATATATGTGCACGCCTACGCATATGTTTCCATATGTATATTAGGCCGTATCTGAAAAAAAAGTCGCCGTACTTCCGTGAGTCTAACGAACGTAGGGCTTGCCTTTTTACTACTTATGTTATACCCAGGGTTGCCACTTTGGTAAATTATTACCAAAATTGGTAGAAAAAATTTGGGTTGGTAAAAAGGTATTTTTTTTTTTCTTATTTTGGTAGATTTTTGTTAAAGCATTTTGTTTGAAAAAAATTAAATTTTAGTTTCCGCTTTATTTTTCGTTGTTATCTTTATATTATAAAGGTCTTTGCAAAAATGTTGTCTACTTTATCGGATTAATTTTCGAACGCATAAATGCAAACTTTTTGCATAAGCTTATGTTGAAGTTTTTTTCCACCTTTTTTATGACATTTTTAACGGTTTTATGCCATGGTTTTTGTTGGGAGGCAGGCTTTTTGTTTAATCTTTCTTCGGCAACAATTTCCCATATATGTATGTATGTCATTTGAACACTTTTGGATAAATAAGCTATTTAAATAAAATATCCTTTTTTCGCCTAAAAGTGACATTCTGGAAATATTTCACATTTTTTAGTTTTTTTTCTGAGAGCCTTATTTCACGAAACTATAAAAACAAGGGAATCATTGAAACTCCTTAAGCAATAAACAGACATTGGTTATTATCTTATTTTGAGTGTTTTTTGCATAAAAAACTGGATGACATTCAGGAAATATTTATTTCGATTATATCAAATTTATTGCCTAATGTACATACAACTGTATATCGAGACATATGTATATATGTATGTATGTATATAGCTGTCACCGATAACCAAAAAAAAGTTCGAATTTGCCTTTCAAAAATAGTACTTTAGACTCAGGGGTTTACGACGAACTTTTTTTGTTGGCTGGTAAGGCGGTACAATTTAATATACATATATACATATGTATGTATGTACATATGTGACCATATACCAAATGAATAAATGTGTTCCCAAAATTCAATAGCGAGAAAAAAATCACAAATAAAAACTGGAAAAGTTCTTGGAAATTTAATTATAAAATCTATCAAAAATGGCAGCAACGTCAACGATCAAGAAGTTCACATTTGCATTTGATGTTATTTGCGCGGTGAGTTATATTACTTATTACATATTTTAAATATTTAATAGTTCTTTAAAATTGTATATTAATATCCATTTGAATTTATATTTTGTTTTTGAACTATTTATGGTGTCACAGAAATCAAAAGAGTACTAGAGTATGAGATGGAGTTCTCAGGTGGTCATTAAACAGCGCGCTATGGATGCTCGAGATACCTTTTTTGTATTGAACAAATAGAAAAAACGATTAATAGTGGACTTCATTTCCTACTAGTAGATATTTTTCTTCATTACTGGATTGATAAGGAATCAATTTAATTATTAAAAGAACTGATATTGAAATGAGACTTGAAACAGAATCCACTATATAAGGGCTAATACAAGTTGAAGCAATTTAACGCCGGATTTCCACTGGACTTTAAATGACAAAACCTCTAATGACTTAATTCGGTAGTTAAAAAATTCTGTGTAAAAATAGCCAATAAGTTTCTTTCTAAAATGGCACACCTTTCTTTGTCACTTTAATGCCTAGTGGAAACTCGGCATAAAGTTATCATGCCATATCATGCTCAATGAATCTTTGCTAATTGAAATTAAGATGTCATTAGAGGATATCACGCCTATATTTTCAGTTTAATTCCTGGTTCAGTGCATTCATAGTAAAGCCCATAATGTTTTATTTTGTCTTCGTCCGTTGGAATGCAATAGAGAAGACCTTGCTGGTCAGAAAGCTTTTAGCTAAATAAGCTACTTGATACCACTCCCGATTTAATAAGTAATTAGCATTGCAGCGAGCGCTGGGGTCAGACTTTAAGGGTACTGGATTTGGAGATTCTAGCATTTTTTGAGGTGCCAACTGCATCCTGAATGGCACGGATGACTCCTGAGCTAGACTGGAAGTAGTTGGTGGCAGACCTCGGAACGGAGCTCTCCATTAACCTCAAGAGCTTACTGCAATTAAGGCAACAGTTGGTGGGCTATTCAACTACGCGACGTTGGGAAGGGATTTAAACTTCTCATGTTGGTTGTTGGTGTTTTCAAACCAAACCAAATTTGACAAGGGTGGAAGGTTTTGGAGGTAGTAGGGAGCGCTTGATCTCTCTTTTAGTTGCGCCTGGTTTGTTCCTAGTCAGACTTATATGGATACAATGCCATAATGATAATGCAGGAAATTGCATTGAGTTGGCTAGGAAAGGAACTCTAGTGGAAAAAGGTAGTGGCAGTACCTGTGACTAACTGAGGACGAGGATTGACCGGAGGCGGTCAGTGAATCATATTCGACTCAATCCTGCTTGAAAAGTTGAATTAAATTTAAGTTATAAGTCACATGAAATTTAAAAATATGGATGCCAAACGAACGAGATTAAAAAAACACTTTTTAAGAGGGTTGCCACCTGTTTCAAAAGTTGAATCTCATTTTAAGAATAAGTTACATATGTACATGGACGTCAATAGAAAGAAATATAAAACATCTTTGTTTCGAAATTATTTTACATGCTTTATTTTGAAAACACTACTTAAAGAGTTGCCACCTGTTTCCAAGTCTTTAAAATTGAATCAGTTTGATTAATAAAGGTCAAACGGAACAGGTTTAAAAAGCTTTTTTTCCGAAAATATTTTGAAAAGGGTTGCCACCTTTTTCAAAATTAAATTGAATTTAAGGCGCCTTACGTCTTTACACCACAGATTGTCCCCACCTTTCCAAAGCAAATATTTTTGGTATCTGCTTTTTACTAGACACATTTTTAAAAAGAAATTAACACCTGCGGTGGCGAGAATATAAATAGGGAAAAGACATTTTAGGAATTTTCGGTTACTTTTCTTTGTTCAAAAAATATCTATTATTTTTTAGGAAAATATAGCTTAAAAAACCTGTAAATGAAAATTTCAAACTTTGTAGAACATTTATAAAACTTCGAGGAATTACAACAAATGTTGATCAAAATTTTCAATTTTTTGTTCGCGCATTTTTGTTCCATTCAGTTATGTTCGACAATTCCACTACACTAAAATTTAATGGGCTACAACACTGCATACTCAGAATGTTTCTGAGAAATCTAATTAAAAAGCTAACAATTTTGATGAAAACCCGCGTTTAGAAAGACGGCTTTACCAGTTGCTTGAAGGGTAATCGTAATTGCAGTAAAACAAATTAACTGCGCATTAAAAAAAAAATTAATCTTTATGTATCTCCAATTTGTATGCAAACATCTTTCACTTGTGTGCTTAACTGAACAATCCAGATTGATTTGCTCAAAATGTGAACCAGTAATTTAACAATGTAAATTGATTTTTGCAAATACTGCGACAATCTGTCAATGGTGTCAGTGACCATCAGTGAGCAAGGACCCTTCAAGGTTATATTTAAAATACATTTTTAAAGCCCATTGCAGGTATGTATGTATGTAGGTCGATACGAGCAGTAAACATACAAATAATATAAAAAGGTATTGGCAATTATGTACGGAAAAATTATACATTTGTGCATACATACTGATATCTGCTGGATTTTTAAATTGGGACGTACCTATTACTGAAAAGCTAGCTTTCCAAAATGCGTAATGAAGTCAATAAATCATTTTCATGATACAAACATAACAGGGCACAATGGCCGAAATTGGATTTTTTTTTGGCAAAAATGCAAAATTTTTATAGCAATATATTCTTGATATCAGTTATTTTTATAAAAGTACATATGTCAACTAAGAAAATTTCCAAATAACAGATTTGAAGTTTCAACCCTGTGCTTTCAGTGCGCTTTTAAAGTCATGAGTATGATTGTCATAATTGGTGCAAAATTATTAGTCAACTGTGATGAGCTTGTGAAAGGTTGCGTTAATATAAATAAACAAAATTAGATATGGAAAATAAAGGTCAAGGTATTTCTAATAAGAATTGGTTAATGTGCATATTGTGTGTGTTTGCTTGTTGTTATTTAATCTGTTTAAAAAATTATAAGATCCGACCCGTTCGTTGGATTACAGAAAATGAGGTGTCAAATGAATGTGCTTGGCCTATAGATGTCCTATAATGTATTATTATGTTTTTTTTTTAGTAGGGCTCCCACCAATTTAAAAATTATTATATCTTCACAGTTAGTTGGACTAAAAATGAGATACAAAGTGAAATGATACGGTCTCGGGATGTGCACTAAGCTTTTATTTTTTTTAGTGGGGTTGCCACCTTTCTAAAAATTACTACCTTACGTATAGCATTTTTTTAATGAAATCAGTTCATTCAATTAAAAAGAAATGAGGTGTCAAGAGTTTGGGCTATAGATGTGCAATAAATTTTAATTTTTTCGAAAGGGTTGCCACATGTTTGAAAATTCGAAACGAAAGAGTGCTAAGAAATTGTTAGTTTGAATATTTAAGCTATTTTTGAGGTGTTTGAGCGAGATTGGTTTCAATCGAAATACTACGTTTGAAAGGCTTTATGCAGAACTATATTTAGTTGGGTTGCCACATGCTTTTAGGTTATTAAAATATGTATCACAATATGTGGGCCGGACTAAAGGGGTTAAAGCAATTTGAAAAAGGTTATCGTTCAAAAGCAAGGTTTTATATATGGGGAGAGGGGAAGGCGTGGCGTACAGGTTATCTGATCGGCCCAAAAGTTTTACCATAACTTGCTAATAGCATGAAGAACATATGTACCAAGTTTGAAAAAGATAACTATCCTTTTAGAATTAATGCCAAAAGAAATTAAATTCCGGCCAGTGTGTAAGCCCTGTGGGGAAAATCTCTAGTTCTGAACTGGTGCGCTTCTAGTACATTTAGACCTAGTACTGGTTCGCGATAAATCTCTTTTACATGCAAGCAACTGGCGAATTTTACATGGCGATGTCCTAGGAAGTGTCAATTGCCACCCGCTGCATCCCTTTTTCGATAGTTCCGAACTCGTCCTAAATTCTATAGTTCCGAACCAGTTCTGAAATCGACAGACGAAAGAAAAAAGTATCATGATTTTTCAATCTTTTTGGTTCTTCCGTGTGTGTGATTTTAAGTTATTTTGGAAGAAATGTGTTTACAATTTGAAATTATATTTGTTTGAATGATGATTGAATGAATGAAATGTACGTTTACATACCTTTAGCTTTAGCTGAGTTTGCAGAGGTGCTCGCTGTTGTTTCTTAGATTTCAGACAGTCGCAAGATGTTGAAATGTTAACACAAACATTAGTTTTGTATTACCGAGCTATGAAAAAGCATCTGCGAAGCGCAGAATAGAAGCGTATTTGAACGAAAAAAGCCGCCGAACACATATCTATGTAAAATAAACATACCCCCTGCTGCATCCCTTATTCGATAGTTCCGAACTTCTTCTAAATTCGACAAACAAGATCTAGTTCGTTCTGCATCCCTTTTTCTATAATTCCGAACCATTTCTATATTCGTCACGTTAGATATCGATTTCTAGGGAAAAAAAAACTGAAAAAATTAGGATTTTAAAAGTAAAAAGGTCTAGTTCCTTTTTGGCGATAAAGACCTAGTACGGAACTAGAAATTTGATTCACTAGTCCGCGGTTTCCCTGCAGGGAGGTAAAGGCGAATTCATTGTTTTAGTTAAGAACTTTTCTTCCATGGGGTTGTTGTTGTTGCGTTTCATGATCATCTCGAAGAATCCCGTTGTAGTGTTTTTGTAGCGTTGCTATCTCTCAGCTGGCTGTTTTGACGAAATGAATAAATATACTTACGTGCATACATACATACCTACATATGTACAAACCTACATGCCTATATACATAAATAAATATGTGCAAAGATAATGTGAATCATCACTTTCACTCTGGCGATTTGTTTGTAAAAAAGAAGCAACATAAAATTAAAAAAAAATTTTATATATACATATGTACATATCGTCAACAGAAATGCAAAAAGGCGTAACAACATCGTAGATGAAATGGAAAAAGTCGTGACTAATATTTAAATTATTATTTTTTTCATAAAATGATGTGGGAAGCTGCAATTTGATAAAATCCATCATATAAATCAAAAAGTGAATTTCGAATTTTTTTTTATGACATTTTGCATTACAATGATGATGTTCTTTACGTCTTTTTGCTTTTCAGGTGAAGATATGTACTTAAATATTTAAATCTTTCTATACTTTTTTGAATCGATGACAAGAATTACGTATGTATGTATATTTGAAGACAATTTATACATAAAATATATATAAGGTGATATCTATGTAGATATATAAAACGCGTTCGTCCGACTTTTAAACATGAGATGTCAAATTAAAGCGCTTGGTCTAGTTTTAGTTTTTCGAAAAGAGTTGCCACCTGTTGAACAATCAAACTCAAATTATTAAAAAAAAGAACTAAGACATGGTATTTTCTATATAGTTATATATGTACATATATGTTTATCTTTGGTTTCTAGTACAAATTTGTTTCTTTCTAGCACTTCTACGGCACGCGTTCGTGGATAACCGCGCTCATTATATGTATATTTATTTAAAAAAAAAGTCATATGCCTAATGCTCACATTTTGTAGTCATCACTAAGCATTCGCAATCAGTTGTCTTCTTTTCCTGTGTGATATTTTTAAACATATTCCCAGCAAAAACTCTGGAATCACTTCTTGTGGTAGCGTGTGTACCTAAGAAACGAGTGCGGAATCGAAAGAAATTGATAAACGCTTACAATTTCGTCTCCAGAAGGCATTGTGGGCTACCGCTGAATCCATCGTAATCCGATTTTAGTGAAATCTATGAAAATGCGATTATTACTGGATGCCAATTGCTACGAACGTATGCATTCTAAGCAGTGATGGAAAAGTGGGTACAATTGTACTTTTTTCATACATTACATTAATACATTCTTCTCGAAAATTTTTTCCAGTATGAACAGAACTTAACGTAGTATTAAAGAAGGTTAATCCCAAAATCGGGCATGGAAGATTCCTGCCATATTTTAGTACTGTTAAAAAGATGTGATGTGAGTGAAATGTGTAACAAAGTATACATACTAATTGTTTAGGTACATTCTTCAGCTTTTAAGTAAAATTTTTTTCTCAAATTTAGTTACAATTTGAAGATTTGATTTTCCATCCCTGACTCGAAAGTATATGCTATTCGGCTTTTGTTATGGCACTTTCGTATGTTTCACAAAAAATCGGACTACGATGGATCCAGTGAGAGCCCTGGGCATGCCATTGGCGGCAATGGTTCAAATTCGACTTTGCGATCCCCATAATGCGTTAAAGAAACGAAAATCAGTTTACACATCCTACGTAATACCTTCAACCACACTTACTCGCATGGGCGATTCCACATTTTTTTTTGGGCTGCAAATGTATTCTAGAAGGTATTACTTTATAATGCATAGACTGCATTTCGCTTCTTTAACCCATTACCGGGAATGTAAAGTCGACTGCAAGCCATTACCGCCAAAACCATGACCATATAAAAGTCATGCCTTCTAGAAGCGAAAGGGGCACCGCTTTTTTAAGTCCACATTTATTTCCGAGGTAATCGTGTTTTTGGCTGGGTTTGTTAACGCACCTACCGACACAACTTAAGTGGAACTCGCATGTATTTTTAAACAAGTNGGAAAAGTGGGTACAATTGTACTTTTTTCATACATTACATTAATACATTCCGAGGTAATCGTGTTTTTGGCTGGGTTTGTTTACGCACCTACCGACACAACTTAAGTGGAACTCGCATGTATTTTTAAACAAGTAGCAAACGATTTCTTTTGGCGCGAATTTTTTTTTTTTAATTCCTCGAATATGAGGTACATACATACATCCCTATGTTCTAAATGTTGCTGCATTAGCACTTATCGAACTCTACGAATTCAGTACAATTTTTCAACTTTCTCTCATGCTGTGTTTTTATTTAACACAACTTCTCNTAGCAAACGATTTCTTTTGGCGCGAATTTTTTTTTTTAATTCCTCGAATACGAGGTACATACATACATACATATGTTCTAAATGTTGCTGCATTAGCACTTATCGAACTCTACGAATTTTTGTTTTACACAACTTCTTAGTCGCTACTTAAATATTTGTACCCACTTATGTACATACATACATACATACACGTATGTTAGCATCTGCCTTTAAGTGAAAATTTACAAAACATGTGTTTTCCATTCATAGACAATTGGTCGTAAATTATTCAGTTTATTTCGTTTTGATTATTGTAAACACATTGAGTGTGTGAATTACAATTCGATTTAAAATGGGTGTGACCGCTTTTTTTGGTCTTTGATTTCCATAATATACTACATATGTATGGTGGTGTGTAAAAATCATTTTCTTTTTCTGCAAAATTTCTTGAGAAAATAATCTCAGAATAATTTATTGAAACTTCCTGAAGTGAATTCATCTTCGAAATGTTTGTAATTAATTTTGGAAAAATTCTAAATACTAGCTTATCTCAATGCTAAAATTAATTGTTTTTGACTAAGGATTCCGCAACAATTTTTTATCCGACAATTTTATTTTGGAAAACACAAAAAATGTAGATGTTTTCAACTAACTAATGGAACAATTCAACTTTGCCGGGTATTGTGTCACTAGTAATTGAGTGTGTGTGAGCGGAATCCAGAAAATACAAGTATTTAAATGGCGTTGTGATTCCAAATAATACAAAGAAAAATACATCAATGTCATTTTATGATACATATTAAACATATTTAATAAACGAGACAATGAACAAAGCAACAAAGCGAAAATTCCGTGCATTGTTATTTATCTCCGAAAAATGCAGGCTAGTGTCATCGCCGTACCTGACATGCGTGCTTATTTCACTTGAAATATGATGAAAGACGGCAAATCTGGCTCTACTTTTAGGTGTACCTGGACAAAAATTTCGGACAGGACAAAAAGGGTATCATGATATCCAGAAAAATATTCGAATGAAAATATGGAAATGTCCTATCTCCAAATTTGAAATTAAATATTTTTAATTATTCTGTCACTTGCGCACAAATGGACAAATGTACCAAAATAAAAAATGTGGTTATAATTTATTGGAACTCTACTCCCACAATGATTTCTTCATGGCGATTTCAAAAATGAAATCGGTTTTTGTGTTAATTATCAATTTTGAAAAAAGTCCGGGTTTTAATACTGGTTACCAATTTTGAGAAAAGCGGAGTGGTCATGCCCGTTTTTTATTAAGGTAATTTCAAAAATCAAACCGGGTACCAATTTCGAAAAGTCCGAAGTTTTAGTACCGGTTAGCAATTTCGCAAAAAGCGGAGTGGTCCCTCTCATATTTTTTAATGCATTAAGAATTTAATAATTTATAAACAAATACACATTTTTTGTTCATATTAAATATTAAGGTACTTTTTCAAGCAATAGAAATAATGAAAAATGTTTATTCAGAGTCTTCCTGAGAGCTGTATACTAAGCCTAAATAAGGAAGTTTCTAAAAAATTTTAGTATTAATATACATAATAAAAGAATATATATTATAACAGTGAAAACTTGACTTAATGAATTGCGTGGTCATTATCTGATAATGAGCGAGACCACTCCGGTACTAAAAATGTATACTTTTCGAAATTGGTAACCGGTACAAAAAACCGTGTTCGTTTTTGAAATTTCCATAACAAAAAATGGGCATTACCCCTGCGCTTTTCTCAAAATTGGTAGTCGGTATCTACTAAGAATCCGGGGCTTTCAAAATTGATAACAGGTACGAAAAGCCGATTTCATTTTTGAAATCACCTGGAAATAATACTTGTAAGAAGAATTTTAGCAGCCTTCAAACTGATTGGATCATAAGCCTGCTGAAATCCCGAACTTTAATAGCGGAACTAAGAGACAGTAAGCAAGCATTAACTGCCCCCCGTGGCTGTCCTCAAAAATAAGTCTTATCGCTGATGTATTGTGGAACGATTTTCCGTCATCTCTCATCAAATTTGGTTTGGAGACAAACCGGTTTCGGCGTTGTGCCATCTTCAGTGTCATTTTTCGTTCTGAATAGTTCCAACCAAAAAGAAGTCTTATCGCCCCTACTATGGACATTGGAAAAGCTAAATGGCAATGGATTCAAATCATATGGATATGCAGATCTAGTCATCTACGTTGTTGGCTGGCATGAAGACACTATTTGCTCCAGAGGGGTTGTCAATAAGCCTACTGAAGTCCACCGTTGTTCCATTTACCCAAAGAAGGAAAGGCAACTTGACTATAACCACCTTGGCAGGGACAGAAATAGAGTTCTTAGAAGAGGCGAAGTATCTAGGGTTAACTCTGGACAAAAGGCTCAATTGGAACTCAGGCGTTTTCTGCCTGCCAGGGACTTCATGGTAAAACTTGTGGAATATTACCCAAATTACCGTATCGATATTTCAGTTTGGTCGTGAAACCCGTAATTACATATGCGGCACTGGCCTGGCTTAAAGCAAAGAAGCAAGTAAATGCGTATGCCACCTTGAGCAAGCTACACCGCTTGGTCTACATGACCATAACAGGAGCTATGCGCATCTGTCAATGGATGCCCTTGTGCGATTACAGGCATTCCTCCTCTGTCCATTCACAGAAATGTCGTGTCCAATTAGTAACTTCCACAATAGAAAATACTGGCAGGGATATTACATACGTAGAGATACATGTATGTATGTATTTTATTTAAAACTAAATTTGTGTCGACTGCCTACATAATGAATGATACGGCTCATTAATATTGACTCCATCACTTTCAGTCTAACCTAGTCTAATCTTGCTGCTATTTACATACAAATAGTAGAATTCATAGAGAATTGTAATTTTTTTTTGTTTTTGTTCAATTCATTGCCAATAAAATATTAATCAAAACACCTTACACTTCTAAATATGTATCTATGTATGCTTGTATGTATGTAGTTGCGAATTTAAGATAGCAGGTGTAGTTATTCTAAATACATGATTACGCCAATCAGATTTATATAGGTATGTACATACATACTTATGTATACATACTTATGTATGTACAAATGTTTGTTGCAGAGTTAAATGTTTAAAATATGTAAAGGTGAATAAATTTTTGCAAGTTTGGCTATTTCTAAAATGCTTATCTTTCGCATATTAAATGCTTAAGAAGTAAAAAAATTAGAGGTTTTATGGAGCCTTTTACTTTTTCATTTTAACTTTCGCAACGAAGCAATTGTGATATTTCTTTTTTTTTTCACAGCAATCACTATTATAGTTATCTATTAAATCATTTATGCGATTTTTTATTCGCTTAAGAAACAGTTTATGTACTTAAGTATCTCATACTTGTGTACTTCAGATTACTATTATACGTCACTAATGATACCAATTGTCAGCCTTAAATAAGTAGGTACATATGTATGCGGGTATATATGTATGTGGCGAAATAATTTCTCACTTAAAGCTTAGTTGTCATTAGTTGCGTGTCCAATTTAAACTGATGAGAAAATACACATACTTATAAGTACCTAAATATAATATGTGTTTATTTGTTGTGTAGTCAGTGGTTGACGCCCAAAGCCATGTGAACCGAAAAATATAAACGTGATTATTAGTGAAAATGATAACTTTTATCAACGAAATTGCATACATACATACAGTGGTGGCCAAAGCATACGGAAATGTACGGAAAATTCAGAAGGGCTGACCAATACATGTTTTTATGGTAAGGACTGTGTTTCTTTTGGTTAAGTTTACTAAATAGCTTATATATATGTTAACACAATTCAATGCCAAAACCTCTGGGATAAAAACGAAAATGACAAAATTTTTAAAATAATATCTAGTTGCAAATCCGTTATTATCAAGGCAAGCTTTGTATTGGGGAGGCGTTTACGTTGGCTTTCAACTTTTCAAATATTTCTAATGGTTACATATTACATATATGATTTGTAAAACTATCAAAAGCGGCAGTCATTTCAGGCAGTTTCGAAAAAAATGTAAAAATGAAATTTTTTAATATTTCAAAATGCAATAAGGCGACTCAGTATCATTCTTTAAGGAATCTGTAGGACCAGTATTGCTCAAGTAAACATTTTTGGTACAAAATAGATGGAATATAGTTCCATATGCTTTGGCCACTACTGTATTTGCCTAAATTATGGTTGAGTTAGCGACCAGCATATGTATTCGGAGCAATTTGTTCACAGTTCCGATAACTGTATGTATGTATACATTTGCTTTTGGAAAGAAAGTGAACTACATACTCTTATGGTCAGCTGCTTAAGTTAAGTGACATTTTGACCAGTTTTGGAAATTTTTCTTTTATCTATTTAATGTTTATAATATTTTTCTTTTTTAAATGTCTAGCACATTACATAACCAGCACCACATTTCAAACTTCTTACAAAAAGTATAAAAATTCAACAAACTTTAACAAATACACCCAAAAAATTTTAATTTTTTATTAAAATTTTGTAGAAAAATTTTAGCTATGCTGCTTTATAGCTCATTAAATCTTAGTATGTCAAAATGCAAATTTTAAAACGCTAGAACAGCGCGTTGATTTTTAATATTTTTTTCTCCCATATATGTAAACCCTTAGCACCGCCAGCAAAAAAAGTATTAAAAATCAACGTGGTTTTCTAGTGCTTCAAAATTTGAGCTTTAGCATACTAAAACTTGGTGGGTTAAAACATTTTAATAATATTTTTANCCTTAGCACCGCCAGCAAAAAAAGTATTAAAAATCAACGTGGTTTTCTAGCGCTTCAAAATTTGAGCTTTAGCATACTAAAACTTGGTGGGTTAAAACATTTTAATAATATTTTTTTTTTTTTTATTTTAGGGTTTATTTTTGAAAGTTTGTTGAATTTTTATAATTATTGTAAGAAGTTTGAAATGTGGATTTATGTGGTTCTGGTTATGTAATATGCACGGTTGCCACTTCATCAAAATTTTGTGTACCACATTATCCAAGTAAAAAGGCCCAAAATAAAATAGAAGTGTACCATTTTTTGCCGTCCATCAAAAATATACCTATATATTTATATTTTTTTTTATAATATTAAACGTTAACAAAAATTGAAATATCTTCAATCTGTGTAAAGAAATAAAATTTCTCTTCCTATTTGTTTGCATTTGTGTATATACAGGCAGTGTCAAATGTTAGTGTTCTAATATAATATTCACAATTATTTCCATGAAAAATATTTTTCATTAATTACACAGCTTACAAAAAATTCATTGAAAACCTGAAAATTCAATACAATTCTTCTGAATTTGACCTTAAGATGACCTTAGCTCTAGATAAATTTGATCTCTAGATAAATTTGAAGAATCAACGGGGGTCCCGTATTCGGATTTCAGATCTCGGGTTAGAAGTTTGGTTCAATATGCAGAACCTTTTTTTTTGTAAACCTGTGCTACTTATGAAAATATAGTTCATTCTTTAATATAAACCATATAGATCAAAGCTTCGCACTTTATATAAAGTTCATAACAATTCAAAAAATTTTATCAGAATATAGGAAAACGCGCAACACTCTCCACAAAAAAATTCTAAAAAATCAACGGTAACTCTAAGCGACTTGAAACTTGCAAATTCTGAAAAAAATAAAAATTTTGAAATTTTGATAAAATTTTTTTTAATTTTTATGAACTTTATATAAAGTATGAAACTTTGATATATAGCATTTCGCCATTTTCAAATTAAACGAAAGCTTTTACAGATAAAGCGAAACCTTTTTCAAATTAAATGAAACCTTTTTTCATATTCAGTGAAATATTCTTAAAAGGAAGTTTCATTTAATTTGGAAAAGGTTTCGCTTTATCTGTAAATGGTTTCATTTAATTTGAAGATGTCTTCGCTTAATCAGAAAATGGTTTCACTTAATTTGAAAAAGGTTTCATTAAAACTGAAAATGCTATATATGGTTTATATTTTTATATAATTAATGAAAAATTTTTTTTTAATAAATTAATTGTGAATATTATATTAAAACAAGGTGCGCACCAAGATTTGACACTGACTGTACATACATAAGTATTACAGTGAACATTGCACGCATGCACATATTCACAGCGAAAATTTAGAGATAAGTATGGCGATAACAATTAACAGAACAGCTGCAGCTCTCGCCAACGCCAAATGGATAGCCATAGTTGCTTCAAAAAGGCCGGGAACAAACAAAAAAGGTCCGAAGGCCCAAACGAAGAAAAAAGGCTCTTATTTGGTACAATTGTACCAAAGGGGCAACCGTGGTAATGTGCTAGACTTTCATAAAAAATGATAAACATTAAATGGATAAAAGAAAAATGACTATTAGTGAAATCCACAGCTAAACACTTTTTTAATGTTTTAACCCGCTAACTACTGTTTTCCACCAACCTCTTCAAATAAGGGTCAAAAACACTTATTAGGGAAGGCCTTACAAGGCTTGTTGGTATTGGTTGGTTTGTATGTATGTATCTATATTGGAACGAAATTTCGTCATTCCTACCTTCACGCGCTGTATTTGGTATCATTTAAGTAAAGTGGCATTAGCATGACAATAACCAGCCGACATTAATTGTATTATTGACAAAGTGGAGCTGGCTTTATTTAATAATTGTACAAATATCTCCGAGAAAATAATAGCTATATACATATATACAATGTTATAGTTGTAGTTGTATGTTGAACATCAGTTACATTATAAGATCTGTACATTCTTTTATATATACATATGTAGGTAATTTTTACAAAGTTAAAGTTACGACCGGTCGCGACCTTGGCTAAAAGCTTGATAGCCACTTTTATCACAGTTATTCTACGCAGCCATTCTATGTACCACTCAAACATGGTATTTGTATTCGTGTTGCCAAGTCGCACGCACTGTGACACACCATAGCTCGCTCTTCTATTTGGACGACCATACATACTCTTTTAGTATTTTACTGGAGCCTGTATGGCGGCAATTTAAACGCCGCAATATAAATCCTACCACCCATGCTGCTCAACAACTAAAGTGTTTCCAGATACGCAAATAGTATAGAAAATCAGGTCAATAAACACGTGTGGCCATTTATTTACATACATACTACAGCTAACAACTTCATACGCAGACGTGTACCTAAAACATACATACATATATATGTATGTAGTACATATGACTAAAGTCTGCTGTGCTTGGTTTACCAATGAGTCAGTTAACTGTTTGCTTACCAACTTTCTTTCAACGCTTTTCTCTTGAATGCAGAATATATTTACAATGTAACTTTGTATGGGAATTCTTTGCTTTGCTTTTTGTAATACATATTTAGTTCATTTATGTGTGTATGTATGTTTGTATATAGTCGCATGACGCCACATTGTCCGACTTAATTGGCGCCTTGGCAAGTACTGTTTTCAACTATTATTTCTATTGTTGTTTTCCCACGCAAAGTTGGTCGTATTAATAAAGTTACTACGTACAGAAGTACCCGTTAGTGAAAAGCTAAACCAGTCAGAAAAAAATCCCAGTTGGTTGACTAGTATGAGCTTAAGCGATGGCCTACAGTTTGAGAATTTAGAACCACTTGTGCGGTCAGCGACATCTGCCTTTAAAATATCAAATAGAAAAAAATAAAACGCAGGTACAGTGAAATCTCGATGAAATGAACCTTGATAAAACGAAATATCCAATATGTATAACAAAATTTTTGCCGAGTCCTCCGAAAAACTTGGTTTTCGCGAAATTGTCTATTTAAAAAATTTGAGCACGAAAATAGTTACAGCACCGTTGGAAAAAGCCTCTACATATATGTATATTGAAGTCTCGATTCATAAGCCTCTGCATAACGAATACCGAACATGTTGACGATTAGAGTCCCGTTATAAAAAACCAAACTTCACTTATAACGAATTTCTTTCTAAGCATTTGGCCAACCTCTCAACTTCGTCATACCGAAGTTTCGCTGTAATTGCTTTTCTAACAAATGCCGGCAGTCTAAGATCTGCCTGGACGGGCAGTTAAGATTTTTGAACTGAAATCCACACGCTTTCCGAGCTGCTTCGGTAACTAGAGAGTAAAAAAAAAACACGTTCCTCTCTCACAAGTGCCAAAATTAAAAAAAAAAAAACACAAATCAGCTGAAAAGCAGTGATTTTATTTGTATTTACCTAATACGGCGAATAAAATTAGCAAAATACCTAAATTTTTTGAAACTCTAGTCGTATTTTCCATTTTTGGTTTTTATATAAAATTTGCTTTCGGATTTAAACAAACAACAGCTGTTATGTTAATTTGAATTTGCACATTTGTGCCCGGAAAAGTCCGCGCTATTTCGGGCACGAAGAAGAAGACATCCAAAAGTGGAATGTATTCGCTATCTGTTACCCATTTTTCTAGCGTGAGGAACGCTTTCTGGGTTGCTTTGTGGGACGAACCTAATGCAAATTATTGCTATTTAAATGAAAATTACAAATTTTGAAATCTAATTTTATTTGTGAACAAGCGTAAATAAATACTTTTGCAATAAAAATTAAATGAAATTTTTAATAATATTTGGCCTTTTAAAAAATAAAAGTCAACCGTTAACATGAATAAAAGAGAAACAAAATTTCGCTGTCCGAGTATTCGAACCTGGGTCCCCTGGAATGGCTCGCTAGTACTTTGCTCTGTTGGCAACTACGACTGTTGAAATGCTACGTGTAAAACTACCTACTTATTCCTTTTACGGGGCATGAATCGGCATTCTACCCCGTTTTGTGGTATGAGGCTACTAGTATTTCTATTAGTAGGTGCTGATGCATAGCCTGAGAATGAACCATTTCGTAGGGCATCGCCATTGTGCTGAAAGCTAACTGGTAGAATTCTAATTCCCAACTAGTAGCTTTCCTTGAAAGGTATGCCAGGTACATACATATATACATTAGGGTGCCCATCGAAAATGCTTTTTTTCATTTCAAGACCCTACCCCCTAATTTTATTCGTTTTTATGAGAAATATTACTGCCTATTTTTAGAGATTTTTTAAACTTCGTTTAGAGTTCGCAATCCGTCGATTTAGCTCAGAGAATAGGATTTTGTAGATTTAGGAGTTTCTGAATAAGTATTTTTGATTCGATTTCGAATATGATCTGAGAAGAAGCTATATAGTCCTTTAAAATGGTGTATAATAAGCTACAGTCGGACTATGCTTCCTGGGATTTTTTGTCGGGTAAATTTAAAAATGACCCATATTTCTCTTAATTTTTTAAATTTTGACCATCTATAATTGCAACAATTTCAAAATATGGAATACTATCGAACTAAAAATAGTCATTCAAAAACTCATAAATCTACAAAATCGTATTTTCTGACCTAAATCGACAGGTCGTGACCTCTAAATGACCTTTAAAAAATGTAGAAAAATAGGAAAAAATATTTCTCATAAAAACAAATAAAATTAGGGTGTAGGGTCTTGAAATTTCCAAAAAAGCATTTTAGGTGGGCTCCCTAGCGATCACTTCTGGAATTCGTCAAAAGATTAGAATATGTCCATATGTGATTGGAGGAATGCTTCCATAAACACAACTTAGGTCCTTCGTGGAAAAATTTTAACAAACATTTTTGATTACTTAAAAAAGTTACATATATTTAAATATTCTTTTTTTTTATTTACTTATGTTAATGCAATTTCCCATAAGAAAATGTTTTAGTTTGCATTTTTATTTTAGTTAAATATGATATCCATAGCAATGACACTAATCAAATTCCTCTTTTTTTTCTTTCAGCTGCTTGCTTTGGTGCTCATAGCCTTCGGCATTTTTGTGCTATGTTCCTACGATGTAAGTGAAGTCGGTGCCATGGCTGCCTATGCCTACATAGGATTAGGCGTAGCCACAGTTGTAATAT
>NW_016165067.1:20607-28965 GCF_001687245.7 Rhagoletis zephyria | reverse complement strand
GACTTTGAACATCGAATTCGCAGGTTCGATCCCTGCTGAAGTCTGAAAATTACTGTAATTATCAATTTTGAGTGAATTATCTTCAGTAGCTACTAAATTATCGCAATTTTCGTATTTCTGGAAATTACCGTTATATGGGAAGTGGGCGNTATAATATTCTTATTTTTCGTCTGAAAATTCCTGTAATTATCAATTTTGAGTGAATTATCTTCAGTAGCTACTAAAATATCGCAATTTTCGTATTTCTGGAAATTACCGTTATATGGGAAGTGGGCGTGGTTAAAGTCCGATTTCGCCCATTTTCAATACCAACCTACCTTGGACTAAGGGAAACCTACATACCAAATTTCGTTGAGATATCTCAATTTTTGCTCGAGTTATCGTGAACACGGGCCAACGGACGGACAGACCAACGGACGGACAGACAGACGGACGGACAGACAGACGGACGGACAGACAGACATGGCTTAATCGACTTCTCTATTCATTCTGAGCATTTATGTGTACATTTGTCTATATCTATCTCGATTCGTTTTGGCTGTTACAAACAACCGTTATGTAAACAAAATTAATATACCCTTGTGCACAAGTGCGCTCGGGTATAATAAAGAGGTAGAGCACACTATTGTAGACGCGGAAATGGCCATATCATTACTACCAAGCGAGGAGCAAGATCACGCAAGACACATATGTAGACGTGTAATTGAAAAAAAGCATAAAATCCATGGAGAATAAAAAACTAAGCGACGAAAATAAAACTGTCAAAGGGCTAAAGAAAAAACTCAAAACGAATAAAGTAATCACAACAAAAGCAGACAAGGGGAACACAACGGCAATTATGTACGAAAAAGAATATAAAGAAAAGACAGAGCAACTAATCAAAGAGACAAATTGTCGGATGATGAGAAAGGACCCAACCGATGACTACCAAGTGGCAGTACAGCACGCAATAAAACAGGCAAAAACAATAATAAATCCTAGGAAAGCATATACAATGACATTAATGAATCCTTAGGCCCCTTCAGTGATCGCACTCCCAAAAATACACAAGCCAGGAAATACGATGGGACCAATTATCAACCACAAATCTGCACCAGGATACAAACTCTCGAAATATCTAAAATCGTTGCTGAAAGAAAAATCAGAACTGCCCAATAAATACACAATTACGAATACAGCGGAGTTAATTGAAAGGATGAAATCGCTAGAAATACCCAAATATACGAAATTTGTATCATTTGATGTTAAAGATCTTTACCCATCGATACCAACGGCAGAAACAGTTACCATCTTGACTAAAACTTTGATAGAAAAAACAGACAAGAACGTAGCAATGGAAATCGTGAACACTTTGAGGGTAACACTACACCAAAACTACTTCAAGTTTAATAAAAAAATATATAGACAAACTAACGGATGGGTAATCCCATATCTGCAATTTTAATGGAAGTGTTTATGCAACATTTAGAGGAAAAGTATATGACGGAGCTGACAACAAGCCTGGGAGTAAAGTTCTACGCAAGATACGTCGATGACATCATATGTCTTGTAACGAGAGACAAGGAAGAACAAATTCTAGGCTATCCCACCGACCAACACACGAATATAAATTTCACTATGGATAAGGAAAACGATGGCAAAATAAATTATTTGGACATAACAATTAAAATAAATAAGGTTACCAACAAATGCGAATTCGGGATATATAGAAAGCCCACGGCCACAGACACGATAATACACAATACTTCAAACCACCCTCAACAGCACAAAAATGCAGCCTTTAGACATCTAATAACCAGGCTTGAACGAACACCATTGGAAAAAGAAGCTTACAGTAAGGAACTTAATACGATGTGCGCAATCGTGGAAAATAACGGATACAGAAAGGGCCTAGTAAATAAGATAAGAATAGAAACAAAAACGAAGAAATCAAATAAGAAGGAAAATAATGAAAAGGCATGGGGCGTCTTGACTTATACGGGCAAAACGTCATATAAATTGGCTAAGGTGTTCCAAAAGTATAACATTGACAAATTATTTAGAACGAAGGACATCGTGGTAAGAATACTACGAAATAGTGCAAACGAGGAAGACCCACTAGACAAACAAGATGTATATAAGTTGACTTGCGAATGTCAACAAAGTTACATAGGGCAAACAGGGCGCAAGATAAAAACAAGATATCGTGAACATATAAGGGACTACAACAAATAACTTCTAGAACCTTCTGCCACCCCGGAATCGAACTTCGCAAACCATATGCAGAAAACCATTGTACGCCAATGAAAATATGAAAGACAGCCAAAGTTCTCCATGTACAGCACAAAGGACAACGCCTAAACGTATTAGAGAATATGGNCATTCAGGCTACTAAATATACGCAAAACAAAACAGAAACCCTGCTACTACCATAAACAATGAAATGCAGGTCCAAACTACAGAAACAAAGAGAAAGAAAATAACTGATTTTTACCTACCTGCGAATCCATGCAACAATTAATCAAAAATGAGGTGAGCAGCTAATTTCTACCTGAGGATGTACACACAAATCTGAAACTACTGGTTGAACGAAAGAACATAATCCGCTGTGACGTACCTAACTATGAACCAACGACGATTTAACACGGCTATAAATAGTGACAGACAAACAGAACCTANGCAATTAATCAAAAAAGAAGTGAGCAGCTACTTTCTACCTGAGGATGTACACAGAACTCAAACTACTGGTGGAATGAAAGAATATAATCCGTTGTGACGTACCTAACTATGAACCAACGACGATTTAACACGGCTATAAACAGTGACAGACAAACAGAACCTATTCAGAACGAAAAATGACTCTGAACATTGAACTAAATATTTGTTTTTCTTTATTATACCAACAAATTGAAATTAAAAAATTTCAATGCATATATTGTATGTATGTGCATTAAAGTGTTCCAANTGAATGAAAGAATATAATCCGTTGTGACGTACCTAACTATGAACCAACGACGATTTCACACGGCTATAAACAGTGACAGACAAATTATTCAGAACGAAAAATTACACTGAAGATGGCACAACGCCGAAACCGGTTTGTCTCCAAACCAAATTTGACAAGGGATGACATTACATCGTTATCATATTAGTGTAGAACAGTGGGTTTCGCCAGCGGGCTTTATTTATTTTTTAGGAAATGAAGCCCGCGGGCCTTATTGCTATATCTAAAGGGAAATAATGCCCACCGGCAGGAGCCCGCGGGCTTTATTTCTTTTTTTTTTAGACCTTATTGCACTCCACCGCAAGAATATATCTTTTAATTACGTAGTATATGTATATTAAAAACGAAATGATCAGTTATGAAATATATAAATCTTTACATGTTCTGTTAAACATATCTAAAATAAAAAGCGAAAATCCCCATGTTCTATAACATAGCAGTGGCCACGTTGTGTGTTTTTCACAGACACGTTTTATGTAAAAAAATTTGAAGTGAAACTAACTTCTAAAAATTATTGTATCATGCTAACGCACGCGCACGCGCAAAACTTATATTTGGCTCAAAACTATCTCCCTTTGATAGCTGAATCCAAACACATTGCGCAGATAGGTTATTGCCATGGTAAAATAATTACGGGTATTTTCTTCCTAAAGAGCACATATTTGTCATTGTCGCCCATACTAAAAGGTTTACTGCCATGGAAAAGGGATATTTCCATACCCCATAAACCATATATGTACACGTATTTTTTAAACAAACCTTCTTGCAGAGGACTTATTTAATTTGTAAAGGCCGAAAAAAACATTTGCTTAGTAAAGAAATTCAAAATTTGTATGGTTCACTTCATTTCAAACGTTTTTTCTTCTGTTTTGAATTAATTTATTTATTTAATTATAGAAATTAAATTAAGCGAAAACAAAAATCAAAGCCTACTTTGAACTGCGTCAAAATTAAAATAAGGGAGCACGAATTTCGTTGTGACCTCTCTGGGAAGACAATACCTGTAATTATTGTACCATAGGTCACTGCCAATATAAACAGAAGTATTAAATTATGCCAGAATCATTGACAAAAATATTTATAAGGTACAATCGCTGACAGCCAACTTTAGAAATTTTGACGTTTGCTAGCATTTTTGAAAATTTCTCACATTTGAATAAATAAATTTTCAAATCCAAGGCGAATTCATATAAGGTGGTGTTGCTAGAACAGCTGCTTTAATTGGCCTCGGTACACTATGTCAAAAGTCCTTGTGAGTGAGTGCGAAAGGAAGAGTGTTAGCATTTCCTTTCCCCTTTCCTCCTTGAGCGAATAATAGCCGTAATTTGACATTTGTGTACCGGAAGCGAAAACAAAATACATGTCAGTTTTTGTTTTTGTACTACCGCCTTATATGAATTCGCCTTGATTTAAATCATAAATTTTAGTTTGCTTGTTTTGAATTTATTTGACATTTAAATAATTTATATACTCAAAATTCCAGACGTCAGAAAAACCCAATGGCGGACGAATTAAGCGAGCTGTTTTGCCTTTAAATATTTTTATCATGCCTGAATCCATGATTCAATTATTAAAGGTTTTGTAAGTAACTTTTTTCTAAAATTGGACACTCCCACCCAGAGGGATGGTTTTTGGAAGCAGGAGAAAAGGGGGAAGAATTCAATCCCACTTCCTAAATGGTAGCTAAATTCCACAAAAAGGTGTGGATAATAGTGCATGGTGGTATTTTAAAACAAAAACGAATTTGATTTAACTATTTAATTTAAACCAGCTTATTTACAGCGAATAAATATAACCGCTGATTGTTATTAAAAATAAATATTGCTATGTATATTGGGTGTTTCATACCAAAACGGACGGGTTTCACACTTCATGTGTTTGATTTGTTTCAAATTTTTAGGGTTGATGCATAAACATAAATAATAAATAAATATGAAATTTGAGCTTGATTAATACATTTTTAAAAACTTTACAGCATTAAAACAAAAACAAATCGATTTAATAGTTTTCCAAATATCTCGAGAACGGGGTGAGGAAAAAGTTTGAAAAAAATTACACATACACACATCGAAATTCCCTACGAAAAGACATATATTTTAAAATTTTTTTTCTTGAGAAATTTTTCACATACAAATTTTTGATAAAAAAAAATTGTTTTTGAAAATATGTAATTTAAAAAAAAAAAATGAAAAAAATCACAATGGTAGCTCTGAATATTGCGCAATATTTAAGTATAGTATTGTGGGGTGCACTCTACAATAACTTGAAATGAAATGATGCAAATGTCAAATAAATTCAAAATAAACAAACTAAAATTTATGATTTGAAAATTTATTTATTCAAATGTGGGGAAAGCTTTGGAATCTAGTGAAGAAAAATGGGTTGCTGTTTTAGCGGCTGCGTAAATACCGTTTTCCTCTGCAAGCAAACCAATATGAAGTTATCTAAGTTCCCGCAATTACCGTATATACCCTGCAGGGAAATCGCGAACTAGTGAATCAAATTTCTAGTTCCGTACTAGATCTTTATCGCCAAAAACGAACCAGGCCGATAGTAACTAGATCCTCACCAGTCCAAAATCGGCACTTTTTTCATTGGAAATCTATATGTAAGGTGCCGATTTTAGAACTGGTTCGTAACTATAGAAAAAGGGATGCAGAACGAGCTAGATGTTATCTGTCAAATTTAGAACTAGTTCGGAACTATAGAAAAAGGAATGCAGCTTGTTTACTTCACATAGATATGCCTTTGGCGGCTTTTTTGTTCAAATACGCTTCCATTCTGCACTTCCCAGATGCTTTTTCATAGCGTGGTGATACAAAACAAAAATTTGTAATATCATCTTAACATCTTGGGACTTTCTGGAATCTAGCCAATAACAGCAAGCTCCTCTGCAAACTCAGCTACAGCCAAAGGTGTGTAAACGTACATTTCTTGTAATCATTCAAACAAATTTAGTTTCAAATTAAAAACACAATTCTCTCAAAATAATTTAAAATAGCACACACGGAAAACCCGAAAAGATTGACAAATCATGATACTTTTTTCTTTCGTCTGTCGATTTTAGAACTGGTTCGGAACTATAGAATTTAGGACTGGTTCGGAACTATGAAAAAAGGGATGCAGCGGGGGGCAACTGACACTTCCTAGGACATCGCCATGTTAAATTCGCCAGTTGTTTGCATGCAAAAGAGATTTATCGCGAACCAGTACTGGGTCTAAATGTACTAGAAGCGCACCAGTTCAGAACTGGAGATATTCCCCACAGGGTACGGCTAAACTTTATGGAGGTTTGTGGTGTTACAGAAGCGGATTTTCCAAAGTGCCCCTATATGTGCCAGACTCATTTTTTGTCCCGCCACTTAACCCAAGATAGTTCTGTGCAAAAGTGCAGTGCGATTAAGGTTAAATTGGGTTTAAATGTATGCCAAAATCTTCGCCTTAAAATGCGTGCAAAAGCTCATTATACACAATTGCTTACATTTATTTATTTACATACAGCTTACAAGCATGATAAAAAAAATAGGAAGGTAGAACCGCTGAGAGGAATTTTTCAAATTCTTGACGTTTGCAAGCAATTTAATTTTAAAATTTTACACACAAGCTCAAACACACATTCTCAATTTCAATCTCAAACAACAACAACTTTGAACAATTACTTTTTCTTACTCTCAATTATATATGATTTTAAAATGTTGGCAAACTTCAAAAAAATCATGGCCGACGAATTGAGGGAACGGTTTTACCTTACTATGTTTTTATCATGATTGCAAGTATGGAAAGCGCCATTTTGTTTGTTTACATTTGAAAACAGCTGAGATCACCTGGTTTTCAATTCTCTCATTCTCCGCACAGAGTTATATTCAAGTTTCAAAAAAAACTTTAAAATGTAAATTGAGAAATATATTAGAAAAATGTGTTTTTATTCATTTGAATTGATTAAATAAGAAATTAAAAATGCATGCCAAGTATTGCATTTCCAATAATAACGATAAATGTGTATGTTCCAGGCAATAATTTAAAATATTTGTGAAAGTTATCGTTTTACGTTAAAATACAACAATGTGTGTAAAATTCGTTGTCATTGTTTCTGTTTTGAATGCCATATTCGTGCCTGCCGGTGGAAAAATTAGGTAAATTTGCATTTAATTTTAAGAAAGAATATAAATTATTATATATTTCTTTCTAGAACGACATTTTAATGCAATGGTGAAGTGCACTATCATTCTTGTCTGATAATCAACTGCAGCCAATCTTCTTTGGACAAAAAGTTGTATTGGTGGAATATGAACTGGTAGCCAAGGGAGCTTCCTGAGCTTTGTCGTGGTATTTTTGATTTGTGATGGCGAAATTCATGGGATTTTAATTAAAGGTATAGCGTTTTCAATGTGACCTTAAACACTGAACATGTACATGTGACTGGACGCACTTTTGCGGGTATACAAAACTGGGACAATGTTTTCTTGTCATTTGCATCGTTGGAAGTGTTTGGGTTTGTTCGAGTTGCAATTACAACCGTAAAATTGCGTGAATTAATAAATCATCATGTTCGCTGTGAAATTCTATCAATGTTTTACCAATTAAGAAGTTGGAACCGTCTTGCAAATTTTCATCGGCGCTGCAGTGTTGGTGCTTTTATTACGTGCCTCGCGCAGGCCCTTTACAGTGAATAGTTGTGGTTGTTGTTGTTGTAGCCGCATTACGAAGCCTCGCCTCTGTCGGTTCTACATCAACAACAACCACAATAATAAGCTATTTTATTGCATTCCCCTTTCGAAATTTATATTATACTATGTTTAAGGTTCGGTGATATAAATGAAGCGCTACTGGAGGCAAATTAAGATATCTCCCTCAGCAAAAATGAGACTCTCGCTTACGATGAAAGCATGTTTATAGTTTTTTCTTTTAGATTGCAAACATCAGCGACATAGTCATATTCTAAAGGTATACATTGAGATTTTTCATATGTTTATAAATTTTAATTGATATTTTTGTTTGTTTACAGATTTGACATTCACCATCAACGCCATCACCAAATCTAATGCCATCAGCAGCATCAGCGACTACAAACAATTTTATACCACAGATTAACGGCGTTAGCGAATTACAACGAGTCAAAAAACATATATGTAAGTTTTAAGAAAAGTGCATTTTCTTGAACCATTATAAATGATTTCCAACTGTTAATATATATCAAAAGAAATGTAAATCGATTATAAGTATGAAACCATTTTAATCGCTTAACATTTTTGTGCAAATTTCGCAACTTTTGAAATCATTTATATGTAAGCAGTGGAAAAGTACTCAAATTTTTAAGTTGTAAGAAAACTGCATATTCGTAAACTACTATACATGATTTCCGATTGTTAACTTAT
>NW_016165067.1:8586-11804 GCF_001687245.7 Rhagoletis zephyria | reverse complement strand
TTTTTTTTTTTTATTCTTAATTATGAAAATCTTTGGGTTTAACATTTAAACCGAATTGTTTAAATTCTAAACCCAACATATGTGCTCTCTTTTTTTTAAACTTGGAAGGTTTGTATTTGAAACTGAATTTAGTTTGGTCATATATGTAGTCCAAAAAGTTTAAAATTAAAACCGAAATTTTTAACCGTGTAATTCTCATGCATCATCCATAAAATTTTAATACTGGGATGTATAATTTTAAATTAGATCTGTTCAAAATTTTCATTTAATGTATCGTCTCACACACAATGGAAACTAAATTAAAGTTAAGTCTTAGTCTGTAAGAATATATTCTCTGTAGACTAACTGAATTGAAATAAATAAATAAATAAATAAAAATTAGTTAAGGTAGATCTGCCCGAAACAACCCCATGTTGATTAGGACATATCATACGTCTGACGGCAAAGTATATTTTGTCCTTAACTATGCACTCAAATAGTTTAGAAACTGTGGTTAGCTTGAAAATTGGCCTATAATTCCCAATATCATTTTTATTGCCGCTTTTAAGGATAGGCGTAATAAAAGTCAATTTCCAGTCATCAAGGAAGACTCTAGCAGCAAGTGACATGTTGAAAATATGCCATAGAGGCTTAATCAAGGCAGGACAACTTTTAATTAGAATTAAGCTGATTAATGCCATCAATGACATCTTCGACAGTAAAATTTAACTTCCCAAAGTTGATGGAAGTATCTGAATTAAACAGGAGATCTTCAGGGACAAAGCCATGATCAGCATTGTCTGAAATAAAATTCGAAGAAAAAAATTTGGCAAACAGATTATCAGCATCAGAGATGGAATTAGCTGAAACCCCTTATGAGTGCAACTGATATCTGAAAGGGAACCTTGCTCATGCAGATGGACTATATCATTCCAATCTACTGGCCTGCTATTAAAACTGACTCTATTCTTCTTGTTTTCAATGCAGTTCCGTGTAGTTTACAGAAAATGCGGAGAATCTTAAAAGAATACGATTTCTTGGCCATTGACTTCAAAAAAGGGTGGCTCCCGAGAAACACCTACGATCCTACAAAAGCTCATAAAATTAGACCCTTGATCGCTAACTAATTGGCAGGGATGAAGACCAATACCCTGGAGTTAACTTATCGCTTCAAAATGTATTTCTTCATCACATCTCCTCTACCCGATTTGTGAACAAAAAAATATGTTAGAGGGTGCGTCCAAGACTCCCCACCAATGCCTTGGACGAAAAATGTGAGAACACTGGAAGCGACCCTGGAGGTACGATTTTCATCACCAAAAGCCTCCAGACCTACAATATAATCCCTACTCCTCTCATATTGTAAATTTATCTTCAGGGACATTTCGTCACAGCATATGAACACATATCGCTGGGCGTCAGTGAAGCCACGGCTTCTCAACTACAGGGCTTTAATGCTGCTAGAGCTGCATCCAGGGTTTCTTGGCCAACCTTGAACGAATTGTTCAAGAGTTCTTCTGGAAGGCCAATTAAATATGGGCTTCAAATACCTAAATGCAACGGGTGACAAAAATTTAACAGCCAGAGCTAATGTCTTTAACTCCCTATAAAATCTATACCCTTTTAGAGTTCTAGACGAATTTCTGAGGCAGTTCCTCACACATATCGCAAGATGTGAAGGTAACTTGCCGAGCAGCTCATCGATTTGCCTACTTCCGTCCTGCCCCGGAATAGACAAAATTTGACCCTCTCGCAAACTCTCTACCTCCTTCTCTAACTGAGTCACCCTGTTGCGGAGATATTCTAATTCCTGCTCTTTGCTAATTAAACCCTCCTTGTACTGTCGCTTTCTAGGAGTCCCTTTGGTTAAGTACTCATCTGTTTGTGTCTGGCAACTATTTGCCCAAGTATTGACCAAGCTTCTTGGTCCTAAGGGAGAAGAACATGGGAGTTCTTCAATTAAAGGGAGAAAGGACTCCTGTAAAGGGGCCGCCATATCAAACTAATCGCAGTTTGAAGTACAAAGTACTTCATTCATTTCATTCAGGGAGAAATGCCTCTAGCAAGCGAAAATATATTTCGCTGTTGGGATGCTACGCCCAGCAGCTCCATCCACTGACGCAGCCTACTAAAATTAAAAAAACAATGCATTTTTATACAAGCTGCCCAATAATTACCACAATAAACTTAAAGAGACCTCCCAGATAACAGAAAAAATACCCCTATAAAAGTGCACCGTTTTGAAATATTAACATTTTTTTATTTATCGAGCGTTATGAATAAAAAACAATTGCTTTTTCTTAAACTTTCCCAACTTTTACTCGGTTTAGCCAAACAAAATTTAAATAAAAGGTATGGAATTTTAAGAAAAATCAATTCCTTAGTTTTTATTCATACGGCCATTATCAATTATTTTTAGTTAAAAAATATCGAATATTTCAAAAACGGCCATACTTTTATAGGGGTAATTTTTTTATCTTGAACTCCAACCCAGATTCTCCTTGGGTTTGTCGTGGTACATATTGGATACCGTGCACATGTATATATTTTTAAGTGCCTACGAACAAATATCGCTCATTTACTTAACGGAAATTCCAACTGCAATCCAAATTCATTTCCACAACATCCTGAACAACCCTATGTATGTATATTTTTTTCTAGTGAGATACTGGTAATCGATACAGCTATAAATATATGCTTCCTATTGTTATTTTATTAATACGTATAAAATACATATCGCTCATTTAATTCAAAAGTGGCATAGTTAACCCAAAAAATAAAAATATTCAGTTAAATATGCATAAATTACCGCTAGCTCTTTTCTATGTTATGTATGTATATTTTCTTCTAGTGAGATACTGGTAATCGATACAGCTATAATATTTATAGCTGTATCGATGCATATTTAACTGAATATTTTTATTTTTTGGGTTAACTATGCCACTTTTGAATTAAATGAGCGATATGTATTTTATACGTATTAATAAAATAACAATAGGAAGCACTATTCTCTTCTCTTTTTAAGCACAAAAATAAACAAGTAATTTTTAAGCAAAAACAATTAGGAGTACCGTCAATTTTTTCATGATCCAACGATCGGATCTAAACCAGATTAGTATGGGACCCCCTCTGAGACTCTACCCTTGCGATGCTAAAAGAAGTTTCGAAATCGGTTGACGGGGTCCAGAGTAATGCGGTACTATACATACAACAAAATAAAAAATATTCCGGCGAATTGA
>NW_016165067.1:0-886 GCF_001687245.7 Rhagoletis zephyria | reverse complement strand
AACCACCTCCTTTTTTGAAGTCGGTTAAAAAAGTGCCTTTGCCAGCTTCAGGCAAGCGCAAAGCGAAATTTATGTACAAGCAGCGCTGCGCCCAATGCGAAATTTATGTACGAATGTACAAGCAGCGCTGCGTTCAAAACAAACAAACACTGTACATCTGCGATGCCCAGCGCAGGGAACTTGCCTATAGAAGTCTGCCAGCGCAGGGCACTTGCTTATGGAGTTCTGCCGGCATTGGGAATGCCTGCTGTACATCGTGTATTTCGTTTGGAAACTGTTTTTGTTTTTTTTTTTTTACATACATAGATATTCAGCTTTTCCTTTATTTCATAAAGATGAAGTTAGTGAAAAAAATGTAGCCGCTGCGCAGCAGAAACCTAATTTTACATCGCTGTAGTAGCATGCAGAATAAGTACAAAGAAATTTCTTTTTCGCTTCATGCAAATTCTGCACAAAACAAAACTCAACAATGGGTGCGTTCATAAGACGTAGCTGTTTAGCTCATCTGCTACGAAACCACGATGCAATAATACGAGGTATTATCGGTTGACAACTTCTCGCCATATTGACTGCCTTAGCTGAATGAGTGTTACTCCTCTAACAATTCTTTGCCTAATAATATAGTTGATTTTTTTCTTGTTTTTTCTCTGTATACACATTTTGTTTTCTCAAAAAGGTGTTATATCTTGTTTTATTTCATTTCATTGCGAATATACTATAAAAAAGGGAATTTTGTTTAGAAGAAAATATGAAATCTTATATTTTTCCCCCAAATTTCTTTCCGTTTTTCTTCTTATTCTACTGAGCTAANAAGATGAAGTTAGTGAAAAAAATGTAGCCGCTGCGCAGCAGAAACCTAATTTTACATCGCTGTAGTAGCATGCAG
>NW_016165066.1:22971-28977 GCF_001687245.7 Rhagoletis zephyria | reverse complement strand
TGCCACAATCCTGTATGCCATCTCTTATCGGCAAAAATTCTTCCTGCAAGAATTTTCAACTTCCCCTAAAAATGCAACGTAATTTTGCTCTATCAATCTCCCCTTCCTTGCAAGTTTTTTTGGAAATCGCAAACGCGATTTAACAAATACCGTGGTAATTGGTAACAATTATTTGCACCACGAACATAACTATTGTTTCCATTTTCGGTTAGGTTTCCGGATATTTTGCTGATTGGGGTTATACAGCCCGCGACAAAACGATAGCACCTCAAAGTTTTGAACAGTTTTGACAATTAATATTTTGTTTGTTTATGTTCATTATTTTTAAATAAAAGATAACTTCGTTTATCTTAACAAATCTATATACATATACATATATATATACATATGAATGGTCGCCTCAAATAACGTTGTAAGTGACAAAACTATAATTTTATAAAATTAAAAAAAAAATTTGTTTACTGACGCACAAACGGGGATTTGATTTGGTTTTCTACTTTTTCGGTATAGCACTCTTCAAGAATCTTGCCTTTAAAAAAATAAAATAAACACATTAATATCTTTAAAATCACGGAAACTAGCTTTGAACAAATTGTCGCTTACAACGTTATTTGAGGCGACCATATATATATAACAACATATATATAAAACAAAGTCGTGTTAGTTACACCATTTATAACTCAAGAACGGCTGGACCGATTTTTATGATATTTGCGTTTTGAATTTGTCTACCTTCCGAATAGCAGAATAACTATTAAAATAACCGCTAGGTGGAGCTGGAGACGAGTTATATAAAACCCGTATTTATGGTCCGATTCGCCTCATATTTGAGATATATGTATTGACAATAGGAAAAACAATAAGCAAAAAAAGAGCCGCCAGGAGGCGTTAGAGTCGAGTTATGACTAAAAATCGTGT
The DNA here is from genome assembly GCF_001687245.7 of Rhagoletis zephyria. Taxonomy (NCBI): domain Eukaryota; kingdom Metazoa; phylum Arthropoda; class Insecta; order Diptera; family Tephritidae; genus Rhagoletis; species Rhagoletis zephyria. The sequence continues at coordinate 28,059 of NW_016165066.1, read as the reverse complement.
TTATGGTCCGAATATCCTGAAATATGTATTGATAACAGGAAAATGAATTCTTTGGAAAAAATAGCCGCCTGGTGGCGCTGATATTGAGTTACATATGTACATATACATATGTAACTAAAAATCGTATTTATGCTCGAATTTATTTCATTATTGAAATATATGAATTCCCAAATCGATGGTCCTCTGCAATAACGACAAAATCAAAATTCAAAAAATAAAATCCCTTATTACTGTTAAAAGGCTCATGTCTATAGACCTTGACTAACCCATGCATATCTCTGAAAGTGTTCATGGTAGCGTACTGGAGCTTGGTATGGAGATATGAAAAAAAACGCATACTCATGGAGAAAAAATATGGCTTTTAGAAAAGGGGGCGTGGCACCTCCCACAAAAACCGAATTTTTCATACTTCATATCTCTGGAAGTGTTTATGGTAGAGTACTGGAACTTGGTACGGAGATATATGAAATCAAGCACATGGTCATGAAAAAAATTGGTCCTATTAGAAAAATGGGCGTGACACATCCCACACAAACCGAATTTTCTATACTGCATATCTCTGAACACATCATACACATGGAGAAAAATTGTCATTATAGGAAAAGGCAGCGTGGCACCTCCCGTTTTCATGCTGCTATCTCTGGAAGTGTTCACGGTAGAGTACTCGAACATATTATGGAGATATATGAAAACAATCGCATACTCATGGAGAAAAAGTACCGTTATTGGAAAAGGGGGCGTGGCACCTTCCATACAAACCAAAATTTTCACACTTTATATCTCTGCAAGTGTTCATGGTAGAGTACTGGAACTTGGTATGTACAAGACATATAAAATAAATCGCATAGTCATGAAGAAAAATTGGGGCTATTGGAAAAAGAGGCGGGGCACCTCCCATACAAACCGAGTTTTTCACACTGCATATCTCTGGAAGTGTACATGGTAGAGTACTCGCATATTGTATGGAGATATATGAAATCAATCTCTTACTTTTAAAGAAAATTGCGACTATTTTATAAGGGGGCGTGGCGCCTTTCAAACGCACAGAAGCTATGACGTATCTTGGTATGCATATACACTTCTTCTAGGTTATTTAAGATAGCAATGGAAATATGCTTTCTGACAAACACCAAGCCGTAATATTAGAAGATAAATGCTTCACTGAAAATCAGGAGCGTGAACTGTTGGTGAAAATTTCGGACCAAAATGTTTCAATACAAAAAATTAATTTTGTGCGGGAGGAAGTTCGCCGGGTCTGCTAGTACCATAAAAATCCAGGTTTAAGACTTTGTAAAAAAACTTTAATCTTAATTTCTAGAATAGTTTTTGGAAATCAGTTTTATAGCTTATCAAATTCTAGTATAATAAAGTGCAAGTTGGGGGTTGCTAAAAAATTGCGTTGATTTTGATCCTTTTTTTTTGCTGACGGTATCACGCATTTTCCTCCATGCTAAGTAATTTTTTTATACGAAAAAAGTGCATAACACCGACAGAAAAATTATCAAAACGAAAAAAATATCAAAAAGCAGTGTGATTTTTTAGCAACTTCAAACTATCACTTTATTATACTAGATTTTAATAACATATAAAACTGCATACCAAAAATTAATTTAGAAATTAATTAAAAAACTTGGAATTGGGATGAAAAGTTTGTGCAATGTTTTAAATTTTTGTACAAAGTTTAAAATTTGAACTGAAATGGTTTTTAGATAAGGAGCAGAATTTTAATAAAAAATTAATGAACCTTAAAAAAAGCAAAATATAAGTAATCAAAACGGGGAAAAATATTGATTTGCTATATTTTGTCGCGGGCTGTACATACAAATATAGAGTTACGATCAATAAGATAGTAGCAAAATTCAAAATGATATTGTTTGCAACATATGTTTATACATACATATGTATAAACAGGTCGATATATAACAGAAACCACACATCGATGGTCCTGTGCAATAACGACACAATTCAAAATTCAAAAAATAAAAACTGTTACTACTTTTAAGCGGCTCATGTCTCTAATCCTTGTCGAACCCATGTCTAATCTTTCGTACTTACTTTAGCAATTCTTACTGCTTACTTTAGTAAGGGATGGAAATGGATTAGACATGGATTAAAGACAAGAGCCACTTAACAGTAGTAACAGCTTTTGTTTTTTGAATTTTGAATTGTGTCGTTATTGCACAGGACCATTGATATGTAAATAAAAGTTTCAAAGCTTGCACAAAGTTCACAAAAATTAATTAAACTTCAAAAAAATTTCATAAAATTTTCAAACTGTATGCAGTTTTGTAGCCCATTCAATTTTAGTAGAACAAAGGACCAGTTTCAAGTCCTTAAAAATTACCGTTGATTTTTTAGAAATTTCTTCGTCGAGGGTGTTGAGTATTTTCTTCCATACAACGTATGCGCAAAATCTATTTTTATATGGAAGAAAATGCGCAACCCTCTCGGCAAAAAAATTAACGGTATTTTTAGTGATTTGAATCTTGCACTATACTATACTAAAATTTAATGGCTTACAAGGCTGTTTTATTTGTTATACAGGGCGTTAGGAAGTTAAATGCAAATACTTGGCGGGGTGATTAGTTAATTTACTAGATACGTATCTGGTAGGATTGGGTAGATCTTGAACTAGTAGTGAGCTAGTTCATTGAACTAAATTTGTCAGTGCTACTATTTCTCATTTATATCACGATCCAAACATTGACAATGAATATTGAACGTGTAACAGACGCATTATACAATTTTCCCATTTCCAAAAGCAGACTTCGCTTTGACGGAAAAATTTGCGTTACATAGGAATTTGTGTCGATTGGAGATATCGTAAGTTTATTATATTTAATGTCGAAAATTGTTATAGACTAATTAGTATGGTGCCGCTTCAACGAAGGCAATTTAGGCGCGACCGCTAACACCAGGCGACTGCTAAATGCATGCTATGTACTGCTGCACGTGCGAAAGTTTCCTTCATTAAATTAATGAAATTTTTGCAAATGTAATTTGATGGCAGTGTGATGCATCCTCCGGACACTGCTTCCGGGCTCTGCGGGTGGTAATAGTTGATTGCCAATAAATAAAATAAAATATTTTTTTTTTAATAGATGCTGGCCTTCCTTATCACCGAGTTATTCAAAGGCAGTACCGGCACAGCCAAAATGATATCAGTGATTTATGTTCCTAAACATATGTTTTCTATGTATGTTTAAGTATTCTGTGAATTCAAATTACAAAAGATTTTGTTTTGTTTTGTATTTAATATAATAATGAAAATAATTTCTTCAAAATTACACAAATATAGAAACAACTATATGAACTTAAGAATATGTAGTTCCCTGAGGTGAACGAACTAAAACTGAACGGTCCACTCAACACAACTAAAGTGCCCAACTCTTATAGTGGTGGAAAAATCAATTGGGGCACGACATTTTAACCAATTTTGCCTATTTTTGTATTATTTATTTAATGATTCTTATTTCTTATAAAAGTATAGACCGTTATCTAACAAAGCCCATATAAATTCATATTTTATAGCCCATTAAATTTTGGTAGAACAAAGCGTAAGTTTTAAGTTGCTAAAAAATCGCGTTTATTTTTAGCAATTATTTTCACGCATTTTCTTCTATACAAAGCATGTTCGACAATTTTTTTTGTATAAAAAAAAGTGCGTAATACATTCAGAAAAAAATAACGCAATTTTGTAGGAACTTCAAACTTGCTCTTTACATTTAATGGGCTATAAAGCTGCACACTAAAAAAATTCTAAAAATATAATTAAAAAGTTGAAAATTTAGATGCTATTTTCCAGAATTTTTATAATTTTTGCACCAAGTTTCAAATATGAATTTATATCCTTTTTGGTATAGTATGATGAGCTATACTTTTATAAAAAATAAGAAATATTAAATAAACAAAAGGATAACAGGCAAAATACGTATGCTAAAATGTCGTGTTCCTTTTAGTTTTTTCAGCACTGTATATGGTATACATATGTATATATGTACATATATTACTTTACTTCCAAGTCTAGTATTTTCAGGTTATCAAGCAAGTTATGATTTTTGAAGAAATTTGCATGAATCGGCTATAATTTCGTCATAAAAGATAAACAATCAATCAAAATTTTATAAAAACTTATTCGCATCTTGCTTTACTAAGTATTTCGCCAATAAACTCAAATAGAATCCCCAGTACCTACAGTGACGAGCAAAACTGTAACATGGTTTAACACTTTTTGTTTCAGCCACCGCTATATTTCCAAGTTCTAACGACTTTCATACTTTTGGTGTATATTCTTGTTGGTACATCCCTACTCCCTCTCTCATAATGATTTGAAGTCAATACAACAACAATAAAAAAACCAGCAGACAAAAATGTAAATTAAGGCAATGTAAGTTTTGCACTCATATATTTTTAAGAGTTTTTTAACAATTTTCACGAAAAAAAAGAACTACTAACACAATGTTCAGTACTCTTTTGCCTGTTTCAGTTCCTGGATGTGATTTGGCATACCTTATTTGTATCTTTGTAAAAATTCTGGAGGTATATCCTTAGTTTGCTTTCACAGCTCATGTACTCGATTTTACGGACTTTGATACTTATTAAGCTGTGCTTTTAGTTGATTTCGCAGATTCTCGATGAGATTCATGTCCGCGGTTTGTGGAGGTCATTTCAAATTAGCAAATTTTTGCTTTTGTATCCAGTCTTTGCAAACACATGCAGTATGTTTTGGCTGATTTTTCATCAGAAACTCTAATTTTTCGACTACATCTTGCAAATTTTGTTGAAATATGAACAGATNGCAAACACATGCAGTATGTTTTGGCTGATTTTTCATCAGAAACTCTAATTTTTCGACTACATCTTGCAAATTTTGTTGAAATATGGACAGATACTGTTCCTTACGCATAATGCGTACTAACGGACCAAAAAAATTTTTGAAATACAACCCCAAACAATTAAGATCCTACCACTGTGATTCACAGTTTGCAGCACATGATGCGCTTCGGCTTAAATTGGGTCTTTGATCCAATACCATACCCGGTCATCTGATTGAAAGCGATTAATTTAGTCTTGTCAGACCAAATAACC
>NW_016165066.1:22668-22806 GCF_001687245.7 Rhagoletis zephyria | reverse complement strand
AATTCTTCGCCTCGTTGTCTATTGATTTACATTAAAGTTTAATACCTTAAGCGCTTCTGTAATAATGGCTGCATCGATACTTGCTGCTAAGTTCACAAGATATCGTACCGTAATATTTTTTAAAAGACTTCCTTTGTC
>NW_016165066.1:17020-18240 GCF_001687245.7 Rhagoletis zephyria | reverse complement strand
GAACGAAATTGGGGTGTAGGTTGCCCTTTATCCAAGGTAGGTTGGTATAGAAAAATGGGCGAAATCGGACTGTAACCACGCCCACTTCCCATATAACGGTATTTTCGAAAAATGCAAAAACGACGATATTTCAGTGAATATTATATGCAAATTGTTTAAAATTAGTACGTAAATTAGAATGGTGGTAAAAAACAATATTATTATGAAATTTTTGGAAAATGGGCGTGACCCCGCCCAACCATGATGAAATGCTGTATCCGCTTCCCCAATCTTTATCAAACTCGGTACGAGCCTTGGGTAGCGGCTAGCTAAGAAATCTGTTCAAAATCTTTGAAATCGGGCAATAACTACGCCCACCTGCCATATAACGGTAATTTACAGAAACACAAAAACTAGCGATAAATCAGCAACTATAAATGCTAATTCCCCTAAAATCGATTATTGCAATAACCTCTTAGCAGAAAATTATATTATAAATTTTTGGATAATGGGCGTGGCGCCGCCCACTTATGACCACAAATGTGTGTCTCGGTAACCGATTTATCAATTTCTTCAACACTCGGTGCACTTAATAACACTGATACGTAAAAGTAATTCGTAGAAAATTATTAAATTCGGATTAAAATTACACCGGCTTCCCGTATAACGGTAAATATCAGAAATACGAAAACTACAATATTTCAAGGGCGCTAATTTACTCCAAGTTAATAAAGGGTGAACACACCAAAACTGCGACACTTTGTGAAGCTTATAACTTACCTAAAACGAATTCAATATTTTGAAATTCAAATACCATAAGCTGAAATGATCCGGCCTTAAGTACACGTAAAATTGCTAAAAAATTAAAGATTGCACTATTCGACAGTTTGCAGGGTTTTAATCGGTACAAATAAGGCCTGGCAGTTACGAGAAAACCAGGGAGCGGGGGTTAGCATGGTCAAAGTGATAAAAACAGTGCTCGGAAGTCCTCAGTGCGTTTTCGCGAGATCCGAAGATTTTGTCGCGTTATGTTGCAAAATCCGTACGGAGATCGCAGTTTTTCGTACAAAAGGTAAAGCGGAAAGCTTCATTGAGATGTTCTTCAGCTCAAACAGCGCCAGACCGAGGCGCAAAGTAGAATGTTATAGCGAAATCCCGCATTCGGAAGTTGTATGAATTCTAAATTAAAAAATACAACTGCATTGTTATGGACTGCGAAACCTACTGCTATAAGAATTCAA
>NW_016165066.1:0-16988 GCF_001687245.7 Rhagoletis zephyria | reverse complement strand
TGCCTCAAAAGGCGTCTTCTGTCATTTATCAACAGATAAGGAGTAGGCCACTGTTCTAGGTGGTCGTGGGAAGCTGCCACTATGCCAAGGACACATTGCCGTGGTATAATGCAAATAACATCAATTTTGTACCTCACGACTGCAATCCACCCAATAGCCCAGAGCCACGTCATATTGGGGAATATTGGTCAATTGTCAAAGGAATCTTGAAGAAAACAGGTGAAACAGTGAAAAATATTGAAGAGTGCAAAACAAAGTAGTTGTGCGCATCGCGTAAAGTCGATGATGCAGTCGTGCAGAACATGATGGCGCGTGTGCGATGAAAATACCGATCACTTGCATATGGAGCAAATAATAACTAATATTTTAACATTTTAATAACATCTAAACTTCCAAGTTATATAATACAAAAAAAAATAATTTCAAAGTCTTCTAGTTTGTTTCTGGTGGTAATTTCTAAGTGTCGCAGTTCTGGTGTGTTCACCCTTTAGTTATAACAATCTCCCAACAGTAAATAAAACTGCTATTGACTTTTAGTAATTGGGCGTGGCACCGCCCACTATATGACTACAAAGGTGTATCTCGGTAACCACTTAATCGATTTGTACCTAACTAGGTCTAACTCTGCATATTATCGAAAACGTTTGAAATCAGGTAAACACCCCTACTTATCATGCAAAGATAGCCTAGAGAAAGTTGAAACGACGCTATTTGATACCTGAGCCGGGTATATAAAGTACGGTTTCGCCCGAACTTATACTTTTTTACTCGTTTTTTGTGTAAAAATACCGTCTTAAACTTTATGCAAAATTTAGGAAAATTCAACAAATTTTTATCAAAATTTAATTTTCCTAATCTGAACCTTTAGAACATTTTTGGGTATGCAGGTTTATAGCCCATACAATTTCAGTCCAATGAAGTGCAAGTTTCAACCGGCTATAAAATCGCGTAGATTTTTGAGAATTTTTTTGGTGACGGATTTATGCACTTTTTTCCGTATAAGCATGAGTTTCTTATGAAATAAACTGCGGGAGACCGTTAGTCTGTGTTTATACACGCCCTTTTGTTATTGCTCCGAGCACAGGCAACTCGGTGCCCCTCTCCTTTCCTCGTCGCGCACTCCCCAACAAACTTCGATTTGCCGCAACAAAAATCCCCGTGTGTAAATAAGCACTTAGCAAGGAGGTTTAAAAAAATCAACGCTAGCTTTTTGTAAATTGTAAAGACAAAATCAAATTGTGGGATTTAGGAACAGAAGGCAGGTGGTAAAATACACTCAGTTGCATATTTTTAAGACCGCCTCATATTAACAAGTTTTGACTATTTATTTTCATATCATTTAGTTTCAATTATTTTCTTATAAAAATATAGTTCATTCTCCGTCAAAAAAAAAAAAATGCCAAAAATAGGCGGTATTTTGTAGCCATATAAAACTCAACTTTATTATACTTAAATTGCATGGGCTATAAAACTGCATACGCAAACTTTTCCAAAAATTCTTAAAAAAAGTGTAAAATTTTGGCGAAAATCCGCTGAATTTTTATAATTTTTGCACAAAGTTTGAAGTATGGTGTTTTTTATATAATGAACTATATTTAAATAAGAAAATAATTAAATAACATGAAATTAAATAGTCAAAACTTGTTAATATGTATGTGGCGGTCTTAAAATTATGCAACTGGGTATTCTAGTGCTCTTCCTCTTTCACAATTGCCATAGCGTATTCGTGTCTTTTTTTTCAATTATCGCACATTGTAATCAACTAGGTTGGCCATCCATCCCGCGTATGGTTTTCCATGGCTCTCGAGATCTTTTCAATAGAAGTAAAGAAAATCTAATATCTTAATCAAAATAAATTGTTCCTAATTCCCATTACGTGCATATGTATTTCTCTCTAAAGCTTTTTTGTTGCTTTTATTAAATTTGCATTACCTTTAAGCGAAAAAGATGCTTACAGAGCTTTCTCACTTATACTTAGGGTCATCTTTACAGTGAGCAGTTAACACGACGCATTCGGAAATTAAGTTTTCAATTTTTGTACATACTATACATACAATCTATACATAGTTAACTTCCGAATGTAAGCTAACTTCTCACTGTGAAAACGGCACTTAGTATCATGTTTTTTTCTTACAATAGTTTTAAAATAAAATTTCATTGCGAAAAAAGCTTACGCATATCCTATTTTCCATTGGTTGTCTCTGTTAAATACACATTGGGTAAAAAAATTTGAAATCTTAAATTAATCAATACACATAAGAAAAAGGGTAACATTTTTGATGACAACTTATATATTCACGTATATACATACATATATTTCATGTAATTAAAATTAACATATGCTAACCATATTCTATGATTTTGAAATCTGAGGCTCATTGAAATTCCTACACTACAGAACCGCCAAAAGGTTTTTTTCACGATTCAATGCTAAAAACAAAGGAAGCAGCAATTTTTTATTATGCTACATTACTCTATGCCACTGAAGGGATGTTCGATGCCTGTATTATACCTCTTTTAGTCATTTATTGAATTTATTTACTAAAGCCAGCCTAAACACCTTTCGTTATAGCCAATAATGCTATATTAGATCCTACGAATCTAACTTGTTGGCGCGTACTAGCGATTCAGTGCCATTTTCATTTGATATATATATCAAGGGGAATTTTTATAAGGTGGCGACGAAAACATGAGAGGGACTTCCGAACTTCGACCGCTGAAGGGCGGAGAAGCGATAAAACCGACTACGGGGAGAAGAGAATACACCCGCACCTGAAACCGCTCCGTTGAAGAACGAATAATCATGGAAACAAAATAGCAGAGAATCTCGCCAACTGAAAATCGGACAACTTTCCTCTCAGCAGACATCTGACACCGCAGGATAAGCAAAATCCAAGCTATTGTGAAGCCCCAGGGGAATCCGTACGACGGCCTTGTCTATGGATTACCCTGCATAATCACTGAGTACGGATGACATGACAACCCTCCAAGACGGCGTTATGGATAAGATATTGAAGTACGAAGGTTGGGAGATGGAAAGGTCCAACGTTGGGTACCAAGAAAGGAGATGGCATCTGTCGACCCATACCATGACGATATTTCTTTTAAGAAGCGAGGACAAGACTCCAGGACCTCAGTGAAGCGATCAGAATGCTGAAGGCTCAAAACGGGAGAACACACACTTCAAGGTGGGCTCGTCGAAGACAAGGCCCCACGTCTAATCGTGGCCATGGACAAGGTTGTTGTTGTTGTGAAAGCATACAAATTCCCCAACGAATTTTTGGGGAATGATGCTGCAAGGACAAGTATTGGCCAGATATAAATCTGGGTCGTTTCGGTTACTTACGAGCCGACTGTCGTGTGAAAAGTGTAACGCGGGACGGCTTTAATCGACTATCGTGGCGAAGTGGTTAGAGGTGCATAGTATCTCCCCGTGAGGGATGGGTTTTATTCCTGGTCCGACATGTATCTTAATTAGAAAAAGTTTCTTCTAACAGCGGTCGTCCCTCGGAAAGCAATAGCAAACATCCGAGTGTATTTCTGCCATGACAAAGGATCTCATAAAATACCTTTCCTTTCGGAGGCGGCGTAAAACTGTAGGTCCCTCTATTTGTGTAAGAACGCCAAGATAGGCACCCCCCAAATTAAATAAAACGTTCGGGCAAACACTTTCCAACCATGGAGGAAACTTTCTGGCAGCACCGTTTCTGGATCGGATGTAATAGACAAAATCCAGCCCGCAACAAATCGAGAATGAAAATGCAGAGCCGGCTGGGAGCAACATCACTCTGTGAAGATAGCAAGCAGCCAGCAGCCGTCCCTTCATGTATGATGGAGCTTATGGAGGGCATAACAATGTACAAGTTTGAGATAGACAGCAGAATTGAGGGCGTTTTTGGGAGAATGTTCGACTCGGAATTTAAAACAGATTTTTAATAAGATAATATGGGATCTCTTGTAAATAAGCCCTAAAGCATACATATTGCTTAAGGATATTATTGAGTATAACGGGCATTCATCTTCGCAACAGCCAGGATTTATATGGAGGCACAAAAGTTAATAGCAAGGTTGAGTCACCGCTAGAATTTATCCTAAGCAACGACTTAATTATATGGAATGCCGGGCGTAGACCAGTATTTATCGGTACAACCGTACTCGCAATTGAGAGTACATTCGAAGTCATCACAGTCAAATCACAGGTATTTACTAATGGAATAGAGTGTATAAGGGAAGTTAAACGACTGTGTATATAGCCTCAACGAGACCATTATACGTACATATCGCCGTTAATATCCATCATTCTTACCTGACAGTAAGATTCACAAAACCTCACTGAACCAGCTAATTACCTTCTAGCCTGTGTCTCTTTTGTATAATAGTAGCTTTCGACAATATCCCGCACGAGGCGGTATGTCTGAACTATATAATCGAGGTGTTCAGTCACCTTCCCGCCTGGTTCTACAATAATAGATTGGCGCTTACATATATGTTAGTGTTTGGCCGAGCTTCTCCTCCGACTTGTGGCGTGCACCTTCATGTTGTTACACAAAGAGGAGGGATCTGTAGTTTTACGCCGACTCCGAGCGGCGATTGTATTTTTACAAGCTGTTTTTCATGTCAGAAATACACTCGGAGGTTTGCCATTGCCTGCCGAAGGGCGACCGCTGTTAAGAAAGAACTTTTTTCTATATTTCTTTCCGATATTGGTTTGACCAGGGCTTGGGCCCAAGACCTGCGGGGTGATAGCGCGCACTGCTAACCACTAAACCAGAACAGCCGCTGTGTTATCAGAATAATCCCAGAAAAACAGCCATCTTTCCTTTGGTCAAATGAAGAACCCGGGAATGAAAACTGTAGCTATGGATGGCAGAATTTAGATATTTTGTCATCGTACTCAACGCCAAACTGGATAATTGTAAAACCCATGTAAACCTATTGACCGGTGGCTTGAGTTTGGAGAGCCATCTTAGCGACTATCAGACGTTCACTCTATGCATCACAGGTGCAATGTGCTTCTGCCCTGCGGCGGCAATGGAAGTTATTCTCGAGCACATAATCATAGAGCAGTATCAAGAATTTGAGAGATATATCTCGGGTCATCAAGGCTTGAGCCAAAACATCTACATACGATGCCATCATACAAGCTATTGCATCAAACCACCTGGTCGCAGTGTATACCTAAACAAATACTATATATACATATATCTGCACATCTATCTAATCATGTGATTACCAGAAAAAGGAAAATAAAATTGTGTTGATAAAANGGGTAAAATATCAACTTGGTAAAGAATTTGTTTTTTCGCCGACAAGTTTGAGAGCGTGCCTTTCCTGGTCTATTCTTCTATTCATGAGGAGCTGGAACCATTCAGTATTTACTACTACCGAGAGATAAAGTGAGAACACAATAAATATTGGGAACCGGTAGGGCTTAGACAAGCCAACATCAGGTTGCTCACAGGTAACACTGTTGTCCCGGTAGAACCTAAGTTCAATCCGTGGTCCGTGCAACTTTGTATATTAGAAACAGGTTTATTTCTCAACGGTCGCACTCGGCAACAAATGACCAATCTTAGTTAGTAAGCTAATATTTATGCTATGAAAAAGCTTCTCATGAAATTATTTGCCTTTTGGAGGCGGCGTAAAATATCAAGAAAAACTAAAAGAATCTCGGCCAAACATTTAGCAGAAAAAGTGTGATACCCCGTTAGTTGGAATTCGACTACTAAGTCCTTGTTGGCAGTTATTACGGAAGCTAACAGTACCTAGGGCTTTCGGGATAAGGGGCTTATTTTAAAGATAAAAAGGATCATTTTACGTTGCAGAATATACCTACCCAAATCCTACGTTTGCGGATTTCGGAAATATACTACTTTATANGGAAAATAAAATTGTGTTGATAAAACTTGTATAACCAGAACCTTGAGATTTTAATATGTTTTCACTTGCTGGATAAACTATTTTGATTAGTTCCTAAGTTTTAAAACCATGATCTAATAAAAATAACCAAACTATTTGAATGTTTAGATTAATAAATTACAAATCTGGTATAAATCACGGCTAAGAAACTGTTAATCCTGCTATCCTTATTAAATAATTGATTTTATAATTCAATTAAAAGCTAGATCTATACCTATTCAGAATACATACCATTGAGTACATTGTGATAGATCGACTCCAGTCAATGCTTTACATGTACGTATGGCCGTACGAATTAATACGGCAGGATCCTTGTCAGGGTTTTCACCATCGAGCGATGGACTCCACGGGCCACCAATGGCCATTGGCTCGTTTCTTCCTCTGGTACCTACGAGGAAACTAATTAAACGAGATGGATGCACTGCATTCTGTTCGTTATCATTTTCGTCATCTTCCAAGCATTTCTGATAAAGTTCGGCTATTGGGGGACAAGCTAAAAGCATCACTTTAGCCGAGTATCTGTGGTCGGCATCAGACGGTTCTAGTACATCGTTGTTTTGCTCGAATGGAGAATCTACTATGCGATGCATTACATGGAATTGACATGGACGTCGTAATGAAAAAGAATTTTCCGGCGTGAAAACTTTAGGCCACAAAATTTTGCAGTGAAAAAAGTCAGATGGGATATACATTGTTTCATAACGTTGACGTAACTCTTGAACATCAGCCGAATTGCTGGAAGGTAAATTTTTAAACAGTTAAAACTCAAAACAAAAAAGTATAATATTAATATATTTCAGACTTACTAAGGTAATATATTTTTTGGTATCTGAATCATATACCGACGAATTGCACGTGTACGTCGCCCCTTTGCAGGCGGACGATGTGGACTTCGTTCAGCGCGCTCAGGACGCCCTCCACGATCAGGTCGTTCTGCACGTTCAGAACGCTCTCCGCGCTCAGGACGTTCTTCTCGCTCAGTACGTTCCCCGCGCTCCTTGTCGCGTTCCTTTTCCCGTTCCCGGTCGCGTTCGCGTTCACGTCTCACGTTCTCGCTCTCGTTCCCGTTCGCGCTCCCTTCGCTCCAACGCAAGATCTGATTTGCTATCAGGGCGCGCACGGTCACGATCTCTATCATGAGGCCGCCCAATGGATGCAATGGCGCGTTCCCGACTACGTTCATTATCCTCACGACGACGTTTGCGTTCTCTTTCATCCTATTTAAGGATTTTTTTTAAAGCTTTGTAAGAATACTAGATTTGTATTTCTAAATATCATAAACTTACATCTTCTCTGTCCCTCGAGCGAATATTACGGTCCGCTCACGTCGTTCTCGCTCACGTTCATTTCGCGAGTTAGAGCGATCGCCTCGCAAAGGAGAAGAACGTCTTGGTGAGCCATGACGTTGTTGTTGCAGTTGCATTTGAGCAAGTTGATATTCGTTGGGTGGTGGAACTGCATTATAACCACTACCACTTCTGCCGCTACTTACACCTGCCATTAATGATGGCAATTGCTGAGTTTGATGAGATATGCTGCTCCTTTGGGATTTAAGTGACAGTATTGATTAATTTATTTTATATATGTATTTTTTTTTGTGGTTCTCTTACCCCATTAATTGAATTAAAGTTGCATTCCACTTAAATTGGCCAGTGGTGGAATAAGTGGCTTCGAATATAACCCTATCCCCCAACTTCGGGATGACGCCCTTACATGCATTACGGTAGAAGAAAACTTCGTCGTTTATAAGTCCGCATTCATTATTGATTTTAGTTATGGTGCCTATAGAATTGGTCATGGTTTGGCCTCCACTATTAGGTTGTTGAAATGCAACGGGATTCAAAGTAGCCGATCTTTGCTGAGGGTAGGCTACGGAGGGTGCTGCCGAGCCGCCTTGCGAGAAAATGGCCGAGTGACCAAAGGCAGATTGCGAAGCCGCATGTTGCTGCATAAACATTGCGTCGGACTTGCGCCTTGATAAAATCCAGGTCTTTCGCTGTTGCCAAGGCTGGTTCTGCTGACCACCAAAAGACATTTTTTTTTGTTTTAGGATATTAAGATTTCCACAAAATGTTAAAATTTTCCTCCAGAACAAATTTTCACGTCTACACACTTTTCAGGCAATGCTGGTTTTTTCAACTGTCAAGTGTAGGGATGCAAACGATGCATCGATATTTTTGAATCATCGATAATATCGGTTCAAAATTCGATGTTTACAATTTCCCAAAATGGCTAAATTGACGATACATCGATGCCAGTTTCAGCGATGCTTTAACATCGAATTATGCTCTTAAAATTTTTTGACTGGCCATGCATTTTAATATTTATTCTTTTAAAAGGAACATTCCAGAAATTCCTGGTTTACTTCTTATCTTTCGATATTAAAAATGCTTACTTAGTCATTAAAAAAGGATCGGGATCCCGTTGAAATTTCAACGAAATTGGGCCTTGGAACTTTAGGCTCAGCGAACTTAGGACGGCATGCATATCTATTTTACTTATAGAGTTGGAATTGAAAAGTATTAAGTTTTCATAACAAATTTCGAAACATCGGAAACCATCGATGTTTTTCTGGCGATATATTTGAGCATCGATTTTAATCTTTCGGATGCATCGAAACATCGATGTATCGATGTTACTCCCCAAAATTTCCATATCTAGTCAAGTGGCGCGATTGGCAGGGTTGTTTTAGCCAAGCACACTGTTGCACTTACAAATCAATTTATAATGCCTGGTTCACAATGATGGAAAAAGAGCGTGGATATACAGTGCCAGCTATTTTAACACTTCTTTTGATACAAGCTATTGACAGTTTCCTTTGTTTAATTAACACGTTCGCTGCCGCCATTCAAAACAAAAACTGTTGACCAATGTTATTTCTCTAGACATTGAATAAGTTTTAAAATAGCGCAGAGAGATTATGCCAAAAAACACAAAAGGTATCGGCGTACTGTAACTTATGCGACGGAAATCCAGATTTGTCCAGAGCGTTTCGATAAAACACAATAAATTTTTGTATTACGTTCCAATTACTTCTTATTTTTTTTATTTTTATAATTATAAGACTTAAGAGCGACCATAACCTGTTTTGTTTTCAATTGTTTTATGATTTCCATACGGTACAATTTTTTTAAATAAAAATATCGATAAAACGGAAGATATGGGAATTTAAGATCATCAATACAAAATCTTATCGCAATCAAAGTTTGATCAAGTTGGTATAAGAAAAGACAGATGGAAAGGCACCTATATTCGCTTTTGTGAAGTCATCTGTTATACAGAACATATTCTATCATATCTATTATTAATTGATTGATGATTTCTCCAAAAAACGTACATTAATTTAGAACAGCGGCCTTCATCTAAAGTGTTAAACTGCTGATAAACTTAATGAAATTATAAATATATCATTTTTATAAATGAACTGTCAAACTTTGCATGTTTTTGCAAATTTTATCATTTTATCAAACGGTTTTGGTCGATAAATGTATAAATTTAAGCAAAATTCGACCCTTGCACGTTGCGACGGGGCCGGTCTCACTACGAACACATAAAAAGCAAATGAACCCAATCGACGAGGTAAGAATGTAACATAACTGGCGATATAAATTAAATAATACAAATTTTTATGTGATATTTACCACGGTAAGTTCATGAAAGAATGCGGATAAACTAATAAATAGCCGGTTGGTCAATGTGTGGTTATCACTACCACTACACTATCGACTTTTTCGACATAATGCATATAACATTCGATATATTCGATATAACATCGATAAAGCAGTCAGTGTACTTAACCGGAGCTTCTACCTCCGATTTGTGTTAGTCAGACATTGAACCATTGGCCCTAAGCGATTTATCCTTTATCCCTTTAGATGAAAACCCCTAATGTCTTCTCTACATTATTAAAAGTGTGATGTATTACAAGAACCGTATAAATCCAATTTTCAAACATATTACAAAGGCCGATTTTTTTTTATTCATTCNTTTGATATAAACTTGTTTGTTTACTTATTCTTTAGAACGTTCCTGATGATATGTTAACGTATATTTCATTCTGCATTCTGTTTATTCCGGCTGTGAAATGGGATTATCCGGAATGTATAAACTGTTGATAAGTGAACTGTCAAACTTTGTATGGAAATCTATTTAAGCAAAGTTCATAACTTTATCAAACGATTTAGGTCGATAATTGTATACATTTCTGCAAAATTCCACCCATCTGAATGAGGTAAGTATGAAGCGTAGCTGGTCAAAATTGGGATGTGCTGCGTTTATTTGGAGACCGAATCATACCCCCTTATTCTAGAACCCGAATTTTCGTAATTCATAATTCGTAGCTACGCTACGAAAAACGTAAAATCCACATGCTGCAACCCTTGCGGAAACATGTGCAGCATTGCCAGCTATCTGTTGTTTTTCGAAGATAGCTGAATGCATTATTATTATTGCATCATGATTGATTTACATCTTTTATTTCGCCTCCGACACAGAATTGTTTTCGTACAAAATTACGCAAAAAAAGCTTACTCGTTCGTTTTAAGGCATGTCATTGTTACGAATTTCGAAAGTTCGAAAATACGATTCGGATTGCAGCATACTATTTCTACGATTCGTAGTAAAATCCGAATACGAAAGAGTTGCCGAATAGGAGTGGTAGATTTTACCAATACTAGAGCAATTAAATGAGAATTGGAAAGATATCTTATGTCCAGACATTAATATCATGTCAATCTTTTAATTCCTAATCTGTATCAAATTCTTGATTGGTTTTTTGAGATTTTGCATAAGTAAAAACATCGCAAAAAAAAATATAGAAAAAAGGTTTTTTCTTAACAGCGGTCGTCCCTCGGCAGGCAATGGCAAACCTCCGAGTGTATTTCTGTCATGAAAAACAGCTTCTCATAAAAATACAACCAACAGGAAAACAGCTGATCAAAAACAGCTGGTTGGCATTTACGCAAATCACAAAATTGAATTTGATGGTTTGGAAGTTAAAAATTACAAAATGCGACTAATTAAACTTGTAAGAAATAAGTAGTTATTTGTTTAATCAATAAACTGTGTCAGTATAACACTTTGTGATGACTTTTCGAACGTTTTAAATTTTACACTTTTGAATGTAAACAAAAATTATACCAGCTGTTCGTCTAAAGAGCGAAATACACCACACAAGCGGTTTGACAAACCAAGCGAAATTTCCCTTTGCTTCAAGCCATTTGTGCTGTGTATGGGGGTGTTTGAAGGTTTGACGGCGGTTTGTCAAACCTTCAAACACCCCCATACACAGCACAAATGGCTTGAAGCAAAGGGAAATTTCGCTTGGTTTGTCAAACCGCTTGTGTGGTGTATTTCGCTCTTAACTTGCAAGTTTCTGCAAATTTTCTGTTCGCGTACTATTTGGGATATTTTTCTCTTGTGAGAGAACAGATAACGTTTCGCCGGAATTGGGCAGTTGGTTGGTTTTTACTGGAGATTTTAAACGAACGCACCTATAGTCAGAGCATACGCGTCTTGGCACACATGCCACTGTTGACAGTTACAAGTTTGAAAAAGTAGACGGGGAATCACTCTTGCAAACAAGTACCACTTTTAGGGATGCAAACGATGCATCGAGGTTTTCAAAACATCGATGTTTCGTCCAAAAATATCGATGTTAACATCGCGGCTTTTTCTAAAAATTCAGATAAAAAAGCTCAAAATTAAGATACAAGTGTGTTGAGTTTTTCAAAGTTTTGTATAAAGTTAAGGTTTGTAGCGGATATGAGAATCTAGTTCTTTCGAGATTTAAAAATATTTTAGGCTACATTTTATTTCGTGTAGTAGATGCGAAATTAAAAGATCGGTAAAACATCGATGTATCGTTTTTATAACCGATGTTTTTTAACATCGTTTCAAACATCGATGTTTTTAAGAGCGATGTTGCATCCCTAGCCACTTTGGACTGAGTAGGCAGTTGAGACGTAAAATCCTCTCTCATTTTACAAAGATTACGTTCTATAAGGTCGGTGTTATGCATGAACCAACGACTACAGATCACCTAATCAGCCATCGTTGTATTTGTAATCGATTTTCAGAAAAAAGTTTTCGTAGCGTTTTTGACGTTTTTCGGTTTTGTTTACACCGTCTTCTACCTCTTCGTAGTGATTTTTTAGCGATTGAATGTGTTTTCTGCAGCGATTTTAATTATACATTTTGGTTTATTGCATATTTATGATATAAAATAAAGTGCTGTGTGATCGGAACAAGTTTGTGCGTATGTTTGGTTTGCCAAAAGGCGTAAATTTGCGTGAAAAGTGGGTGCACGTTTGTGGCCAGAACGTTGGCATTGAAAAATCGACCCGTGGTAATGATATGCGATTGTAAAACACTTTCAATCATGAAAACCATATTTTATGAACTGTTTTTGCTAATTGTCATCAAGTTTCACTTTGTATATTTTATAATAAATACCAATTTAAACGCACTCAATCACCGCGCCTTTTTCGTTTTCTTTGTTTGTTTTCATTCTTAGGCAGATGTCAAAAACACTCAGAAATATACTTTTTTCTTGCTTCTTTGATTAGGTGATCTTGTATTTTTGGTTCATGGGTGTTATGCAGCAAACTTTTGTTTGCCAAATTAAATGGCGGTTGCTAAAGAGCGAAATACACCACACAAGCGGTTTGACAAACCAAGCGAAATTTCCCTTTGCTTCAAGCCATTTGTGCTGTGTATGGGGGTGTTTGAAGGTTTGACGGCGGTTTGTCAAACCTTCAAACACCCCCATACACAGCACAAATGGCTTGAAGCAAAGGGAAATTTCGCTTGGTTTGTCAAACCGCTTGTGTGGTGTATTTCGCTCTTTAGTTTGCTCGAAGGTGGTTATGTCGAGTTTGGCACAGGGTTGCACGTTCATTATGGTTTTCATGGCTATTGCCAACACGAGAGAATTTCAGATGTACATAACGCGCAAAATTTAAAATTTTTGTATATGACAACACCGAATTTGCTGCAGTTTGACCAAACAAAATTAGTTTGCTGTGAGAGTCGCCAAACTCGCTCTCTCCGAGTTTGCTGCAACAACAATTGCACGCAGTTTGCCAAACAAAATTTCTGCATAACACCGACCTAAGTGAATAGGCATGGGTAATACAGCGCTGCGCGGCGCAATTGCGTTAACACCGTAGCTGGAGTTGAGGCACCAATACCAATATATGAAAAGCGCCCGCGCCGTTAACACCAAGAAACACATGAGACACACACAATTAGCCTTATTTCTTTGAAAAATTACACGTACTTTGTTTTTGTTTTTGAGTGATGAGAACGCCAGAAACATATGTATATTGGCACATATAAAGCTTTACTCAAGGATGATGAAAGTATCGTGGCATTTACTACATTCCTAGCAGCTAAATTCGGTTGGCGGTACAGGCGCTGCTCAGCGAAAATTAAAGAAATAATAGACATAACACCACTGTATTGCGTTTGATACTGTATGACGATGGGTGCTGTGGTGACACACACATGGCGCCGTGTTCAAATCAGTACACTGTGCTATTGCGCTGAGTTGGTTCACTGGAACCCCAGGCGGCGCCGGCATTATTGAGCTAGCGCCATATAAATTGCGCTATTACCCATGGCTATAAGTCACTCTTCATGCCTGTGCTCGTGTATGGCATGGAGGCATGGACAATGAAAACATCTGATGAATCGAGTCTTGGAGTTTCCGAGAGAAAGATTCTGCGAAAGACTTACGGACCTTTACGCGTTGGCGAATATTGCAGATGATTTATCGATGAGCGATATAGACGTAGTGCAGCGAATTAAATACCAGGTGGAAAAGGACTTGGCTTTACTTGGCATTTCCAATTGGCGTCAGTTGGTACAGGAGAGAAATGTCTGGCGTGCTGTTTTGAGCTCGGCCAAAATCGCCTAGGCGGTTACAGCGCCTATAAAGAAGAAGAAGAAGTCTTGAGTGCTAGGCTGGAAGGAAGTGGTGAATCAATTCCACTTCTACCCCATACCGACAATTCCTGCATGGGTAGTTTGTTGGTATACACTATCGATGGAGCATTGCTGCTATAGCACAGAGTTTTGTGATGATGCCGGTAAGAGCCCTTACTGCAGATTTGTTGAGCGTCAATAAGGATCTTGAGATATTGATTCATAGGCCATTTGAAACGGCTGTGGTGTGTTCTTCAATCCCCATTAGTATAAAATAAATCGGTGGTAGTAGTAAGCTACCCGCTTCAGTACGCCGCATTTTCGAGAGGTGTCTATTCATCTCAATTTCAGTAAAGCCAGCGATGCACGGCATCTCCTTTTAACTTTACTACCTTGGAACCTAATGTTTCCAATGCCGCCTGGCTGTCAACGAATGTAGTGACAGCCCTTGATAGAGACTTACTATCGCGTGTTGGTCAAGCCACCTTCTCTATGGCAAATATCTCCTCCGCCTGAAAGACACTGCAGTTATCAGATAGTCGATGTGATTGCCTTATCTGAAGGTCCTTTGAGTACAGACCCGATCCAACCCCATATTTCATCTTTAAGTCATTTGATACGGCTGTGGTGTGTTCTACAATCCCCCCTAATAGACAATAAATAGGTGGTAATAGTAAGCTCTCCGCTCGGTAAACTGCATTTTCGAACCGTATCTATCCATGATATTTTTATAACGAAAATTATATTTTCATTAAACAGAAGCTACACCACTGGTAATCGTGTAAGAGTTCACCTGTAAATAAATATTTCATAAAGTTTATATATGCGGGATGCAAGTTGACTGTATCGTGCTCGTTCCTTAAGCTTGGAAAATGTATACTCGAGACGCTCTTGATCATGGGAGAGCACTTTTGAGTTTCTTTCTATTGATTGCAGAGTAGCGTTGTTAGATAAAAATATTTAACTTTTTAGTTTGACTTGATAGGATAATTTTTTCTGCTTGTAGGCTGTTTAACACAACGGTATGTCATTTATAGGAGTTGGAAATCAAATAAAGAGATTACAGGAAAAAAATCTGATTCAGCTGTTTTCACAGGGTGCCAAAAAAATGTTTACACTGTTTACACTCATGAAACATCCTCACAGTGTGTTCAAAACCGCTTGAACAAATTGAACTGTTTTTGTGATTCGGTCTAATGTACATACATACATACACCCCATACATGATTCAATAATTCCCAACAAGCATTTCAGTAAATGTTTTTAAAAATAACTTAAAGTAAGTTTGCTATAATAAGCGTTAAATAAGCATTTTTAATATTAAGCTTATTAAAAGTTTTTTTCAAATAAACCTTTAATAAGTTTTGAGAGCTAATGTTTATAAATAACTTAAACTTATAAATGAAATGCAAATGCCAACGACATGAAGTCAATATAACATTTTTTCAATCGTAAGTGACGTGTTTACGTTTTTTAATATATATTATTAAAAGAAAAAATTAAATAAAACCGATGCGGTAAAAAAAATCCAATTCAGGAGCCGCTGCGCTAATCGGTGGAGCATTCGAGTCTTCAAATGATGAGTTCTCCTTATCTTTTCTTAGTTTAACATTCTATTAAAAATGTACTAAATTTTTTTCAGAAAAGTTCATCAATGAGAACGGCGGCGATGAAGCGGAATATATAGCTGCATCGTTTTTCCAATTTGCCAATAACCGCATGTAATTGCAAGCACGCAACAAGATGTAATAAATAACTTTTTTATGCTTAATTTTTGTGTGTTATCGTGAATTTGTATGCTAAAATGTCTATTCCCTATTTATATTTTCGCGACTGTAGATGAGTCCGCTGAAAATTCGCATTTCTTTTAGTTTCTAGATGTTAAGCAATCTATGTATGAGTTTTTAATGAAATATCTTTAAATAAAGGGTTGTAAAAATGTTTATAAAAAGCTTTATTTTGAAAATTTTTAGTAAGTTTATATTCATTCGCTTATAAACAACTTTTTTTGAACCTTTATTATAAGTTTACACTTTTACGCTTATAAAATGCTTTCTTTTGCACATTTATTACAAGTTTATATATCTACGCTTATACTTTCAAGCGTTTTATAAACAAAAAATCAACGTTTTGTAAGCTTAATGTTTATAATTGAAAACTTTAAAAAAACTTTCTTTAAGTTTATTTTGCTTGTTGGGTTGTTTTCACTAACACTTTTTACATACGAGTTTACAATTAAATTTATACATTTTTCTTTGACATATAAATTTAAAAAGTGAATTTATTGCATACAATTATTTCGAATCGCTTAAAAAATTCTTAGTAATGAACTCACCGCTTGGATCATATCAATATGGCGGCCGCCCCGTAAAAACAAGTAAACATTAATTTTGTGTGTAATACACGCATTAATCCAAATACTAAATGAAATTTTTAATAGCGGAAAATCAGGAAAAAACTCTGCTCGAACAAATTGCATTTGTGTGCTCATCTCTAATATTTTTGGCATTCTTTCCACTTTCATTACTCGTCTGTTTGGCTGTGATGATGGAATTCAAACGCGCAGTTGTATTCCGGTTGGGGCGTTTAAGGTGAGCTTTGAGTAGTGATGAAAAGCATAATGGGCTTAGTTTATTTGAGGCAGGCATGACGATCAGAGAGAGCTTTTACTCTATGCGTGCCCATGTAAAACACAGTTAGACACTTCAGAGCGATGGAGGGCATCAGCTTACCCGCGGGCAAAGGTATTTCAAGCTTCCTATACTAAATGTACACCAGTGATGCTCAAAACAGCGGGCGGAAATCTTCAAATCTCTCTGTAGATTCTATATGGACGCGCACAGAGTAAAAGCTTTTGAAACAGCTTTGCCCATGGGCAGGCCGGTGCTACCCCAGCGCTTCGGAGATGCGAGCTCCAAAGATTTTATATAAGCTATATGTACAATTTTCATGCGGTTGGTATTTTACATAGACGAGAGTCGAGTAAAAACTCTCTTCGCACATTACTGATATAAGATCTATAGAACGAAAAACCTCCTTCCGCGGGATTCGTTGTTGTCGCGACTGATTTAAGTACAAGTACATATGTATGCATTTATCTATATTCACACAAATTTATGTCATTAATCTGCAGGAAAGGTGGT
>NW_016165065.1:28548-28978 GCF_001687245.7 Rhagoletis zephyria | reverse complement strand
ACATCCATAGGACCGGGTTGTAATTAATGAATTGTATGTTTAACAAATACAAATCAATAGATCCTTACGAATTCGCTATTACCAAGGCACTAAGTAACGTACGCACTTTTGTTTGCAAAATGCATTTATTTAAGTTGAAAGAACACAAATGCCTTTGTTCGGCATTTATTCTTACTCGCTTTCTATCTTCGAAGGCGAATTCATATATTCTTATCACGAATTCATATATTCATGTGGTAGCAAGAGTATAAAAACATAAAATTACCTTATAAATCACATGTATGCGTAGTCCAATTCACGAAATCATTTCATCGATCTGAGTAAAAACTAAGTGCATAAACTCTATTTCGCGTTAATTGTAATCATGAAATGGTGTTCATTCATTCAGTTTCTACTCAAACGCATGAAATGATTTCATGAATCGGTCTAC
>NW_016165065.1:0-21939 GCF_001687245.7 Rhagoletis zephyria | reverse complement strand
TTTTGAGATAATGCACACCGAAAACGTTGGTTCAAATCAATCCGCAATCAAGTTGGACGTTTTGCCCACAAACATTGCAATTTTGCGAGCAGCCTCATTGTAAAATCTCATTTTTACAATTTCATAGTTTCGGCTTACATTTATAAAATTCAACGAAAGCACGTACCTATTTCGGCTGAGTTATCCATTTTCGGTTATTTAGTGTACAAAATAAAAGCAAATTAAATGAGTTTGTACAACATGGCTATTGATGTAGCGAAAAGTTGTACAACTTTCCAGAAAATCCAAATTTTTTGATCTTTCATACAACCATAAATTCATTCAACAGGCCCACAAACGGTGCAATCTAGAGCAAAACAACACCAATTTGAACCAACGGTCGCTACGTTTATGGCTTTCTTTGTAGTTACGCGAAGCACGCTTGCATCATTTATACATATATTGCTTGGTAGCGGCAGAGCTGAAATGCGCAATGAGTTCGTTCATACATACATATGTATATATGTATACATATATATATGTATACATTCATACGTGCATTCAAACATAAATATATACATATCTAGGTACTCGTACCCGTCATGCGTCGCTTTATTTTTTTTTCCCCTTCCCTATACTACCTATATCTTCCTTCTCACTCATGTAACGTTTTCAGTTTTAAAAATTTCACTCTCCATTTTTGCGATACCGCCGCCTAAGAAGTTTCACTTCAAAAATATTAAAAATCAACGCGATTAATGGGCTATCAAATTGCATACTCAAAAAAGTTCTAAAAAATCTGAACAAAAACTTGAAAATCTAGCTGAAACTTTGCAGATTTTTTATAATTTTTGCACAAAGTTTGAAATGTGGATTTATATCGTGTCATTTATATAATGAGCTAGGCTTTTATGAAAAATAATAAACATTAAGTAAACAAAAGATAAACAGTTGATCACAAGTGTATGTATAAAATGATTTTTATATTATCGATCTCAAACCAGTTTACAATAGTGGTATTCACCAACTTGTTGTCAACAGTCATTGCTTGAGCTGCTGTTTTGCCGGAGTGCCAGGCCACTTGCTCACTTTGGTGAATACCCCTAATGAATTTTAAATGTGCTCTGCCGAAATAACATTTTGATATACCTTACGTACATATGTACCTTTGTATACAATAAAAGTTGAATAAGAACAGTTCTGTATGCATACATGGAAAAGACGTTTTTGGGTAGGAAATGACGTTTTTTTCAGACCAAGAGGGACGTTTTCTCATGCCGAAAACCTGGTAGCCACACGCCTTGATGCGTGAGGGATTTCTCACGCTGCTGTTGTACAAGCGGCGCTGTACACGGTGGCTGCTGGTGACGATGGACGAAAGCGAAGTGCCGCGGTGGTGGTGTCCGCGGCAGCGGCGACGGATTCGGCGTTGAACCTGGAGCTGGTGCACTGCTGCTGGTTTGGCGGTGGTGCGAGTGTGCGCTGATTGCGATCGCTGTTTGATGGAGGGCCTTTACGGCGACAGTGGTGGTGACAATGTTGCTAGTGGAGCTGTGGGTTGGCTTTATAGGACCTTGGTGTTGCGCTGATGGCGTGCGGACGCTGCGACGATGGTGCGGGATGAGGCTGCTCCCCTCAAGGTGGACACAAGTTTGGTGGCACGATTGCTACCAATGCCGGAGGCGGCTCTTCTTTTTAAACAAACAAACCTAAAAGATTTCAGACAAACTTCGCTGAATCGCGATTTATGAAGGAAAAATGCACGTACTTACGAATGAATACTGGAATTTATTTCAAAGATAATGATTTGCAACTCGAAAAAATATATGCGACCGCTCGGATGCTAAGTGAACATTTTTGTGTTTGTATCTACTTTTTTTTTTTTTGTTGACATTTTGTCAACCTAAAGTGTCAGCTGCGCGCTGCTTTACCTACGCAAATTCATAAAATATTTCAAATTTTACAATTCATGGTATTCACTAATTAAAATGTTTTTGAAGTAAAACTTCTTAGGCGGCGGTATCGCAAAAATGGAGTGTGAAATTTTTAAAACTGAAAACGTTACATGAGTGAGAAGGAAGATATAGGTAGTATAGGGAAGGGGGAAAAAGAAATAAAGCGACGCATGACGGGTACGAGTACCTACATATGTATATATGTATGTTTGAATGCGCGTATGTATGTATACATATATATATATTAAGCTGGAATTGCAGGCTACTATTTTATATATATATAAGGAAAATTTGAAAGTTAGGGGGGGAGGGCGGGGGCGCGCTCGAGCACCCCCCTGCCCCTACCTGGCTACGCCCATGTATGTATGTATNATATTAAGCTGGAATTGCAGGCTACTATTTTATATATATATAAGGAAAATTTGAAAGTTAGGGGGGGAGGGCGGGGGCGCGCTCGAGCACCCCCCTGCCCCTACCTGGCTACGCCCATGTATGTATGTATGAACGAATTCATTGCGCATTTCAGCTCTGCCGCTACCAAGCAATATATGTATAAATGATGCAAGCGTGCTTCGTGTAACTACATCCATTCGTACATAATAATAATAATAATAATAATAATAATATCCCAACGGTATTTACCCTCCATTCCCGCCCATCCGCACGAGGGGCGCAGTCCGCATGACGTACGTAACCAGTATTTTCAATTTTTCCGCCGAGTCGCGATAGGCAGGAGTTTGTTAAGTGTCGAGATCTAAAACTGTTCAGCTACAGAACTAAATTCATCAGCCGATTTTATGTCTTTATTTTCATAATTCATTTATTGAGAGAGGACAGTATCGATTTCTTAATGCTGAAAAGTGGATCTGATATATCAAACGTGCTGGAATGAGAGTTAAAATCCTGGCATAAGCAACGGAGTAGGTCGTGCAATTCAAAATTAGTTTTACAAGCTTTCAAAAATAGGGGGCAAAAGTGCCTTGAAACCCGGGAGGGAACATTAAGGCTAACTTCGCCAAGAAGAAGCGGACTTGAAATTGAGCCTGTTTGTAATTTAACTATAAAAATTGTACCAAGCATTTGCCTGCGGCTGGAAAGTGTAGGAAGATTAATAGGTTTTAATCGGCTCGTATAAGGTGGAAGGTTATATTGAGAATCCCAACGGAAATTTCTTAAAGGAAAAAGTAGGAATTGTTCTTGAATTGATTCTATATTGTCTGAGTAAATTTGATACCTTGGATTCCAAACCACCGAACCGTATTCCAGAATTGGCCTAACTAACGTTGTAAACAGGGTTTTAGTGATATAGGGTTCACAAAATTCTTTTGACCATCGTTTCACAAATGCAGGTACACCTTTAGCCTTGTTGACTGTCACATTAATATGAAGATTAAAATTAAGCTTAGGAAGGTCCACAAAATTGTATACCTGTTCCAGGTTATGGTTACCTATTTTATAAGAAGTGGGATGAACAGCTCTTCGCGAGAAGCTCATTACTTTACATTTCTTAAGATTTAGAGGCATAAGATTTACTTGACACCAGTAAGCCATGCTGTCTAAGTCTGAATGTAGTAAAGACCTTTCTTTAATTGAAACGTATGATTTATAAAGCTTTACATCATCTGCATACATTAAAATTTTGGAAAATTGTATATCTGTAGAAATATCGTTTATAAAAAGCAAGAACAGAACCGGGCCTAGGTGGCTACCTTGAGGGACTCCTGAAGTAACATCAATGACGTCAGAGATAGTATTTTTAAACATTNGATAAAAAACTACTACATCATCGGGAGATATTACTGGGATATTTATTGAGTTCATTGGACATAGTTTAAAAGGATAGTCAATGTTAGCATGTGAGTTAATGGAATAATTGGATTTAAAAAACTGAGCGAACATGTTAGAAATTGTTTGATTATCACTAGAGACGGTATTTTGATACTTCATGGCGGAAGGAAACCCATGTACATATGTACATATGTATGTTTGTATGGATATATTCATGATGAAGCAAACGGGCTTCGTTGATGTACTGATGGGCGGCATATGTATGTACTTATGGACAGCAACGTTTTCATGTATGTACACATGTTTGAATGGTTGTATATAAATTTGTATGTATGTACATATGTTTGTGTATGTACATATGTTTGTGTATGTACATATGTTTGTGTACATGTATACATGCACATATGTAGTACAAACGAAAACAAGTCTAATAACCTGCTCGTTGATATAAATGCGAACTGTACTGATTGTCAAAAATTATGTGTTTGTTGTACATTTGCACATGTTTGTCATTGTGCGTGTAATTTTCTAGAGTAGTTTTGTGCTCTCGCTATCTCCTTGTATTAACTCGTCCTTCGTTGGTATACTCTGATGAACATATGTGAGGATGATAGCAAGGCCAACTTATATAAGGTAGTGTTACAGGAGCAGTTGAATTTTTCGCTCGATGTTTCTTAAAGAAAGCCATAAACGTAGCGACCGTTGGTTCAACTTAGTGTTTTTTTGCTCTAGATTGCACCGTTTGTGGGCCTGTTGAATGAATTTATATGGTTGTATGAAAGATCAAAAAATTTGGATTTTCTGGCAAGTTGTACAACTTATCGCTACATTAATAGCCATGTTGTACAAACTCATTTAATTTGCGTTTACTTTGAATACTAAATAACCGAAAATGGATAACTCAGCCGAAATAGGTACGTGCTATCGTTGAATTTTATAAATGTAAGCCGAAACCATTGTGCATACTTACAAGTGAAAAAAGAATCAGATGTTTTGCAGAAATGCCCCACAGCTGAGTCACCTGATTTTATTTGCTACAGGGTTACACTAATATCTAAAAAAAACTTTAAACAGACTCTGACAAAAACAGCAAAAAAGTTCTATTAAGTGTAATAGTTATTGACCAAAACGCTTTAAAATACTAAAATGGCATATAAATGCAGGAATCCATTTAACTAAATGCATATTTTGCCAAATTTTTTACTTTATTTTAATAACTTTTGCCTTTCTTACATCACTTTAAACACCACGTCTAACATTTTGGCAGGATAGTTATACATTTTGACAGGTACTTTCCAAGTAGCTTCCTGGCGGTTTCCAGGCAGAAGAAGAACATTTGCCACTTGTAAGTATGCATAGCACTGATAAATTCATGCATTTCAAAATTTCACTTAATGGTACTTCCAAAATTACTTGTACAAGTGCCCAGTAAAAATATTTGTTATATAGAGGCGAGCGACCGCTCGTGGGTGTCATCATAATATTGTTTTAACTTTAGAACTACTTGTTGTCTAAACCTGAAACTTTCCCAAAAATGTCCGTATATATTTGTCTTTAATGCTGCATTAAAACAAAACACAAATTCATAACACAACTTTTGCATTTGTAAAACCACCTCCTTAATTTTTATAAAAGTGTTAAAATATTTGTCATATTGTTTTAAATAAATGTTAAGAAGTTCAGTCGGACTCATCTTCTTTAGAATATAATCTAGTCTAATGTGTACAAATTTCAAATCAATCGAATCATAAACGTGTGAGATATAGCGAGTTTAAATGAAAATTTCGCAAAAACTTTCCGCAATGAAAAATCCGATTTTGTGGCTTTTTCGACATACAGGCATGAGTAAAAATTTGGTTAAAATTAACTGTAAATATATTTTTGAATAAGCTGTCGATTACAATTGGTTTGAAATCGCTACACTTCATTTCAATTTTATGTTTTTTTACGCTGCTTGTTGTTTCTGCTGCTTGTTGTTTTCGCTGTTGTTGTCGCCCAATTTTGCAAGAAAAGAATAGCGGACCTGCGCATTGCGCAACCTCTTATATATAAACCTTGCGGTGAAGCAGGGTATTGTGG
Source organism: Rhagoletis zephyria (assembly GCF_001687245.7). NCBI lineage: Eukaryota > Metazoa > Arthropoda > Insecta > Diptera > Tephritidae > Rhagoletis > Rhagoletis zephyria. The sequence goes on along the minus strand of NW_016165065.1, from coordinate 16,138 downwards.
CGCTGGCCGCAAAGCTTGCATACGCCAACGGAGAGGCATTCGCTGCTGTGGTGTGATAATGACAGGCAGTTTGTGCAGAAGTGATGTGCACGGGCGATCAAATACCGTTGCGCTGGCTGCATTGCGCAGAATGCCTGGCACACACGCAAAGCGTGGTGACGCGCACACAAGCGGCATCGCTGGAAGTCCGCTCCCTCGTCCTCGGGCTGCGACTTTGGAACCTGGTCAACCATCATGCTCTCTGGCTGCGGTGTTTTCACGTGGCGAAGTGCCGGTGTCGTAACGCCGATACTATTGCGCGGTGCTGGTTGCGGAGCGCCGCTGCCACTGCGGGGTGCAGCTGTCGGGACGGTACTACTACTGCCAGTTTCCATCTGCAAGTAGGCCGTTAGAGGTAGACTATTAGTGGGAAGTCTACTAGACAATTGGAGAAATGTGGGACTAGAATATTTATTCATAAATACATAAGTACAATTAAATTAATTCGGGATGAGAGAATTGTTGGCACAAGGGTTAATGTATTTAACTAGTGCTTGGTGTGGGTCGTCAGAGGGGCATTGCCCGTGGGCAGTGGGCATATTTTAACTATGGGGTGAGTAAGGGTTGGGTCCGGATTGGGTGCGGAGGTCTACAACACGAATATGCCCATCTTTCCCATGGTGTACCTTTTCGATGCGACCTAGACTCTCATTGGGAGGGAGAGCATCATCAACAATGAGGACAAGTTCGCCGACTTTTGACTCAGACTGCGGGTTTTTCCATCGGTACATTTTTTGTAGATCCTTTACATAGTCCGGAGTTCTGCATGGAGAAGCAGTTCGTGCAGGAAGCGTATAAAGAGAACAGCGAATTGGGATTTTCCGGGGATAATTATCGGGTGACGTTCATTTTACGTCAAGGTTGAGTGAGCTAATTGACCGTTGACTCGTAGCAAGCCCTTTTTTATCTAAAAACGGGTTGAGAGGGAGTAAGGAGCTTCGCTTGTCTATAGGTTTGGAATTGGCTAAACATGCCTTTTCACGAGGAAAATACCGAGTCTGCGTTAATGCCATGAGCCTGTGTTTTACATAGCGGAGGTCGTCGTGTGAGAGGGATGGGGAATGTATATCATGTTCTCCCCGTACTCGATTTTTCAAGTTATTCATGAATTTAAAGGCATATGCCATAACCATGAGGGCGCGCGAAAAGGAGGAGAAGCGATTTAGTATGTCGGGGTCGTCTTCGGTGGCATGGAGTGCTTCGACACGGCGTACTTCAGGCGGGGTGATGTCCCGGGCTGGAGATTTTATCCAGTCTTCCGGAGGGCTAGCGAGACAAGCTGGACCATTCCACCATAAGGAGGAGTTAACCATGTCGATGGGTTTGCACCCTCTTGTGCCCATATCAGCGGGATTTTCGTTGCTGCGCACGTGCTTCCAGGTGGCGTTCCCGACCAGATCGATAAACTGCGCGCTTCGATTGGAAACGAAAGTTTTCCACATGTAGGGTGGCTTTTCTAGCCAAGCCAGGACTATTTCAGAATCGGACCACATGGTTAATTTTCTATCCGCGAGTTTGAGATGGGACTTGACAACGGCAACTAATTTGGCCAAGAGAAGGGCCCCACAAACCTAAAGGCGGGGTAGACTTGTGGTTCTAAGAGGCGCCACTTTACCTTTCGATACCAGCAGGTGGGAGGAAACACGAGGCCTTCTGTGGTTCGAACATAAATATTTGCGCAATAGGCTTTTTCAGAGGCGTTGCAGAAACCGTGTAACTCGACATTTTGGTCCTGGATATAGTTAACCCAGCTGGATATTTGGATGTTGGGGATTGTTTGCAAACTGTATCCATTTTAGGAGGCGGAGGGGTTTGACCTGTTCATCCCAGTCAGTGCCATCAAGCCATAGCTCTTGCAATAAAATTTTGGCTTGAATCATTATTGGCATAAGCCACCCTGCGGGGTCGAAAAGTTTCGCAACGGATGAGAGGATTTGCCGCTTTGTTCTTGCCGACGATGCTGGGATAGACTCAATGGTATACGAGAATGTGTCGTTTAGGGCATTCCACTGAATCCCGAGTGTTTTTGTAGTACTGGCATTCTCGAATTCGTCAGGGTGATTGGCCGTGATTTTTTTTAAGGGGAAGCCTGCTGAGTGTAGTGCTTCAATTAACTGGTTCATTTGCGATCACTTTGGAAGGTCTTTACGTGAACTAAGAGATTGTTCCCACAATGCCACGGTATTTTCGGGGAGTTTGGATGTCACCAAATATATTATAACAGGATCCCAACTCTCAGTGGAAATTTGTTGAGTTGCCAGGATTTGCAGGCAGTTGTTCACTGTGGATTGCAATCTTTGAATTTCTTCGCTACTCTCAATTGGGATTGTTTTAAGGTTCATTAAAATTCTTATTTGATTTTCAACCAATACTCATTTATTCTCATATCGGGACCTTAAGGCTTCCCACGCAAGTTCAAAATTATCGTCACTCAATGGGAATTGGTTTACAATCTGGCCGGCTTTTCCTTGCGTTTTGTACCGGAGGTGGTACAATTTTTGTGCTTTAGTGAGTTTTGGGTGGTTTATGTAGACCGCAGTGAATATGTCACGGAAAGATGGCCATTGTTCATAACCCCCATAAAATGTTTCAGTATCGCAAGGGGGAACCTTCAAGCCTAAGCCTAATTACTCTTGGGGTTGTAACAAACTTGGGGCAGGCGTGGGGTTGCTTGCTTGGTTGAGAAGCAGGAGTTGATCACCGATCTGGGCTTTCGTATCTTCATATGTTATAAGCGGAGGCTTTGAAATCCTCGGGAAGTTCATGCTCTTCAGTCTCTATTATTACATCATACGCATTCTGAACCCGGTTTCAAAAATTATCTATATTCTTGTCCTTGATTTTTAATGCAGACTCAGTATTATCTTGGATTTCAGTCGTACTGAATCGGGTACAGTAGTCCATTAGATTATCTGACTCTGCACGCGTACCGCGTTGAGATTCGGTGGAAGTTCCTTGTTGCTTCTCATCATCACTCATTTTTGGACTTTAAGATTTATCGTCAGTATGAGGTGCGGTAAGCATTAACGAGATAACTTTCAAATTTATTTATGAGACGGGGTTTAAAAAAAAAGGATTCTATTGCCGATATAAATTAAAGTTTTTCTTGTTGATCGCAAAGGGAGGGTTTCCAGCTATATATGTGTACATATATACTTTTAATTAATTTTTTATTTTTACAAATGTGGTATTTCGGAGATTAAAGGGAAATTTAATTCTTAAACCACAATTTTGTCTTGGGAAATATCGCGGGAAATAACGAAAAAAAAATGTTTCCTTGTAGTATTAAAAGATTATAAATATTTTGAGCCGTTCGGGGAAAATAATATTGTATTTACAAAAATTTTCAGAAGCTAGAGGTTCAGCTTGTATAATTATATCCGCTTTGTGATTATAACGGAGCGCGTTTGGGTGTGAGCACAACAAAAAGGGGTTTTTTTGGCCCTGACAATGTTTATCATCGAGCTGCCCTAATGTAATATACGTATGATTGTGTGTACCACACTAATGGTATGTATGTAAATATGTATATAAAATTATGTACATGTATGGGTATATGTGATGTTTAATTGAAAAGGGGTTAGTATGTTCTAATAATATTCTCAAAGGAAAATTTGCCGAGCAATTATTTAATTGTGCTTTATATATTTTATGTTGAGCCTTCTGCGTGAAGCAGATTCACAGATGTTTTATCAAATTTTTTCCAAGCGGGCATTCACATAAAGATGCACTGTGCGTATACATATATATGTAGTAGTATATATACGGTGGTTATTTATTCTTTTACTTTTGAGAGGAAAAAGAAAAGAATAAGTAACCAAGAGAGATGTGTATGTATGTATGTTTTATATATGTAGATATTATGTACTGGCTAATCGCGAACCGTATGCTTTTTTGGCGGGAACCGTGTACTTTTTGGGGGGAAATCGAGAAATGGAAATGTACATATATGTCCGGAAATTTTCTGTAACGGGATGAGAGTATGCGAGTTTTGTTTAACGAACAAAAATTTACGTATTTGCGATTTTGGATATCACCTTTTGTTGTAATAAATGGGGTTAGTAAGCAATTCAGATTCTTACTCACGGTTTAAATGGGATACTTGTAATTTTGTTATACTCCAACGATGCTGGCTCTTTGGAGGCGACGAAGGACCATAGCCACACGCCTTGATGCCTGTGGGATTTCTCACGCTGCTGTTGTACAAGTGGCCCTGGACACGGAGGCTGCTGGTGACGATGGACGAAAGCGAAGTGCCGCGGTGGTTGCTCCTGCGGTGGTGGTGTCCGCGGCAGCGGCGACGGATTCGGCGTTGAACCTGGAGCTGGTGGACTGCTGCTGGTTTGGCGGTGGTGCGAGTGTGCGCTGATTGCGATCGCTGTTTGATGGAGGGCCTTTACGGCGACAGTGGTGGTGACAATGTTGCTGGTGGAGCTGTGGGTTGGCTTTATAGGACCTTGGTGTTTCTCTGATGGCGTGTGGACGCTGCGACGATGGTGCGGGATGAGGCTGCTCCTCTCAAGGTGGACACAAGTTTGGTGGCACGATTGCTACCAATGCCGGAGGCGGCTCTTCTTTTTAAACAAAAAAACTTAAAAGATTTCACGCGACTAACTTCGCTGAATCGCGATTTATGAAGGAAAAACGCACGTGCTTACGAATGAATGCTTGAATTTATTTCAAAGATAATGATTTGCAACTCGAAAAAAAATATATGCGACCGCTCGGATGCTATGTGAAAATTTTTGTGTTTGTATCAACTTTTTTTTTTTGTTGACATTTTGTCAACCTAACGTGTCAGCTGCGCGCTGCTTTACCTACGCGCGTTGCCAATCACGCAAATTCATAAAATACTTCAAATTTTACAATTCGTGGTATTCACTAATTACAATGTTTTTTCAAGTTAGGCAATCCAAAGGCAAAATATACAATATGTATGTAGATACACGTTAGATAATTCAAAGGCTAAAGATACAATATATAAGTAGATAACAATTCTAAAGCAATTCAATTTTAAAAATAGTTTATGGTTGCGACGGTTAAACGGCATGCGTCGCTCGTTTAACCACCTGGCAATACTGGGTATGGCACTCAGTACGGCAATCATACTAACTACGAGTTCATATGTATGTATACTTGAAAATAGATAATTGTGTGTGAGTTGTGTGTTTCTATGGCAACTGAAACCGACTGCCGCGCTTATTCATACCAAAATTAATTTCGCGGAACCCCGGTGGCTTTTCTACGGAACCTCGGTGGCTTTTCTACGGAACCTTGGTGGCTTTTCTACGAAACCCACTTTAGGAAGCTCTGCTTTACGGATTGTGCCACAAGACTACATTGCTTATAATATCAGAAAATACTTAAAAATAATACAACGCCAGAACCAAAGAACTGTATTTGTAGGGAAAAAGTGTCCTGGTCGATGGGTTCAGTATTCTGGCAGCCCTAATGTATGCATTACTCCGTTTTTCTCATATGCCTAATTTCGGCTTTTCTAATATGCATTATTGCTATTTTCAACCGAAACTGTGCATACAGTGTTGCCAGTTTGCGGGATTTCGCCCTTTTTTCGGGATTTTATGACTAAAAAGGGCGAATGGGATTTCCTGTTGAAAAACGAGATTTTTTGCGTATCATACCAAGCAATAAAATTTAGTGAGTAATGGATAAATATGAAACAGCTCATTCGCTTGAAATTAATTTTAATAGCAAATTTTTGAGTTATACAGAAAGTAATTTGGAAAGATATAAAGTGCTTGAAGTTAGGAAAACGTGTGGGGAATTCGCGAGGTTGTGTATTTTGAAAATATTAGAAAAATCTCGAATCAATAAGGCAGCTCACTCTTTGATGCGAAAAGCAAAAATTAGCATTTGTTTTAATGCTTTGCTGTGCGTTTGTGTGAAACGACGCCATAACGGTGCCATACCTTTGTTGTAAAATACTGCCGATTTTCGCTTAAACGCTTTTTCAAATATCTCGAGTTTCTAGATTCTGAAATTGTTTTAAATGAATGTAAAATAATCAACTGCGAGTCTTTAGAAAGCATAGTGGTATACACAGATGTTGACCACTTTGATTTAAACGATGAATGAAAAAGTATTTTTAGTGCATTTATAATCAAAAAAAGTAAAAGCGATGTACAAACCTTTGGGGGGTTGTCGTTAAAAAAGGGCAATAAATGGGGATTTCTTATATCAAAATTCAATGGATATATAATGGCTATATATAGTTTTGCAATATGTTTTTATTATTCCTACCATTCTTATTCTAACTGCCAAAGAATTTTTTCATTGCTTACTGAGATCCAAAACGAAAAAGATAATCAGAATAAACGAATAAGCATTCGAAATAAAGATAATCGAAGGAGGAAGGAATCGTCAAAAATTAAATCAATCTCCCAAGATCGATTCATATATTTTGTCAAATAACGTATTTTACTTTATTTTTATAAAGAAACAAAATACAGCGATCTGACCAAACTTTTATTGTACATAAGTAATTTCTAAAACATACATCTTATTTAACAATCAGTCTATGAAAGCATAATTTCTTACAGACTATTTAACAATCAAGCTTAAACTAGGGCATCAAATTAAGAATATTGATAAAAATTGACATAGGTAGAGAAAAATCAAGGTCGATAGAAGTTGAGATCCGGTTAAATTCGCAAATTGCAGGGCCAATGGGTGCATTACGGGCATAATTCGTTCTGAAATTTTCAGCATAAAAAGGCAGGGAAAGCACGCAGATACCTCCTCGGTACATTAAAATTGATTCTACCCAAAAGCTGCGGACAGTCACAAGATCCTTGGATAATGCAAAAAATGAAAGTTAGAGACAATGTTGACCTTCTTTTATCTAACGATTTTAGATTGAGCAGCGAAAGCGCGCATTATATGAGGGTATGGGATCAGAAAAGCGTAGTGATCGTAAGGCAAATTAGAGAAACACTTTCTGACCGCGTTCAATCCTATTGATATTTAACTGGTGGAACGGACGCCAGATGATTGCTGCATACTCCAGGTGAGAACGTACGAAAGAGGTATATAGCAGTTTTAAAGTGTACGGATCGGAAAATTCAGTGCTATTCCGCCGCACAAAGCCAAGCATAGCATATGCTTTCGATATAATAAAATTAATATGGCTGCTAAATGAAAATTTGCTGTCAAAGATAACACCAAGGTCCTTGATTTCGTTAACTGACTGCAGACTACACTCAGATAAACTATACCGAGTTATTAATAAATTTCGCGATTTTTAAAACGATACGTAAAAGCATTTGTTAATATTTAATGAAATATGAGATCTTAAGCACCACAAATAAAAGTTATCCAACTCGGATTGGAGCTTTTTCATGTCAGAAGAATTCTTAACAGTTGAATAAATCTTCAAGTCATCTGCATATAAAAGAAAATTAGCAAAAGAAAAGCAAGAACCGATGTCATTTAAAATAATATAAAAAGCAAGGGACCTAGAGCACTAGTAGGAATATTGAGTAAGCATGTATTATACACCACTGACCTGAAAGCATCATAGCACTCGGCGACATCAGTGCCCGAAAGCTGCTCTTCCCAACTAAACTCGGCAAATAAACTTTAAAGTTGAAGGCAATTTTATCTACTAAAGTTCCAGAGGTGAACTCATAAAATTCTACATTAAGAACCAAAGGAACATGATGCATATCCGAGGACGTGACTGGAGAGCAACATTTAGACAGATTAAAATTTATATTGCCACTAACAAAGATTAGATCCAACAATCTATCGAGCTTGTTTTTAAATGTGTTAATTTGCAGCAAGTTCAGGCTTAAAATATTATCAATAAAATATGATTCACAAATAGTTGAGAGATTAGTAGGTGTAAGACCCGAATTACAGTAACTTTGCGACCAATTAAGGCTGCTAAGATTAAAATCCCCTAAAATACAAATATGATTATCACCTAATTTTCCAGTAACTAATGATACAATATTATCTGAGTGAGCTCTGTAAAGACTATCAACACTATTTGGAGGAATATATGAGGCAACTATAAATAATTTATCAGTAAGATTAGAGCCACTTACACTAACACACAGCTGGTCGAGTAGGGTATCTTCGTCATCCAATGTAATTAACGAAGCGCGATACTTGCGTTGCACCGCAATCAAGACACCAACCCCCCTTGAGCGACTCGTTTTGATGGAATCTCTATCCTTACGAAAGACAACGAACAGATTTGAGTCAAAAAATTCTGAGTCAAAGAAAATCATTGTTTAACCACGTTTCAACAATCACGAAAACATCGAAGTCCAACTGCGAGCTAAAGCGTTTAACTGCACACGATTTCGTTCTCAGCCCCGAAGCATTTTGGAAGTAAATATTTAAGTGCCTTCTTTGAGATGAGTTAACTACATTAGCTACTGCACTTGTTGTTGTTTGGCATCTTTCATAAAAAAAAAGAAATGGACGTACATTTACTCCAACTGGCCAAAGATCAGATGACAAAAGATTCGAATAGAACGAGTCTGGAGCTCCAAGCTTGAAATTTACTCTCGTATAGACTTTAGATCAGCATCATTTTTTACCAACTTGTAGCATAACAGTTGGCCCTTATTGATATTAGCATGTTTAGATACATACTCAACTATGCTATTAGCAGTGACTGATGACTCAAATGAGGATAAATGCAGCCACCGCATACGAGCAGCAACTTTAAGTTCAGTATTTGCGTTGGTACCAACAATATTCCGTCGAGTAGCTCGCCTATTAACTGGCGTCGTAGCATTATTAATCTGAGAAGACAAATTTTTAGCTGCAGCAGATTCAGACTCTTGTTCACTAATATTATAAATGTGAAAGTTTGTATGTTTGGATGTTTCGGAAATCATCACGCGGAAACGACTGAACGGATTTGCATGAAATTTTGTACGAAGATAGCTTATGGGCCAGATTGGTTAATAGGCTATTTTTTAAGAGTTGCCACCTGTTAAAAAAGTTTAATTTATTTAATATGCGGGAACGACTGAATGGATTTACATGAAAATTTGCACACAAATAGCTTATGGCCTAGATTGGAGAATAGGCTACTTTTCTTAAAAGTTTCCACCTGTTAAAAAGTTTCATTAAATTAATACGCGGAAACGACTCAATGGATTTGCATGAAATTTTGCAAGCAGATAGCTTATGACCTACAGTGGAAAATAGGCTAATTTTTTAAAAGAGTTGCCACCTGTTAAAAAAGTTTAATTAAATTAATACGCGGAAACGACTAAACGGATTTGCATGAGATTTTGCACACAGATAGCTTATGACCTAGGTTAGAAAGCAGGCTACTTTTTTAAGAGTTGCCACCTGTTAGAAATGTTTAGTTTAATTAATACGCGGAAATGAGTGTCCCGATTTTCATGAAAGTTTTCACACAGATAGCTTATGAGCTAAGGTTGAAAAATAGGCTACTTTTTTTAAGAGTTACCACCTGCTAAAAAGTTTAATTAAATTAATACGCGGAAAAGTCTGAACGGATTTGCAAGAAATTTTGCAAGCAGATAGCTTATGACCTACAGTGGAAAATAGGCTAATTTTTTTAAGGAGTTACCACCTGTTAAACAAGTTTTAATTAAATTAATACGCGGAAACGACTGAAAAGATTTGCATGAAAGTTTGCACACTGATAGCTTATGACGTAGACTGGAAAATAGGCTACTTTTTTAAGAATTGCCACCTGTTTGGAAATGAAATTTTGCTCAAAGATGGTTTATGACCTGGATTGAAAAATAGGCTACTTCTTTAACCGGTTTTCCGATCAGAACGAAATTTAGTACCCTAATACGGATTTCGGAAAGATGGTATTAACTCAAGGCCCCTCCCATACAAATTGGAATTTTCATATTACATACATATCTCTGGAAGTATTTGTGGGAGAGAACTGGAACTTGGTATAGAGATATGTATGTGAAATCAATGTTGGCATTAATCGATTGATGTTATAATTAGTTAGTTAATTCGATTAAATTCAATCTGATTACAGTTAATCATGATTAATTTTAATCCGACTAAACAGTTAATCGTAACCGCGATTAAAAAATTAATTTTTAATCATTAACTCTTAATTTGATCAAGTAGGTTTGGTGATTAATTAAGTTATGCTGGAATTTCCCTGTGCACACAAAGCCAGTTAATCCGGTATGGCTAAGTCGGTTTTCCTCATCAATCTAAGAAATTTGGTGTGCATTTTCATTAAGATATATACCAACAAACGTTTTGCAAACGTCGAACAAACTAGAAAAATTAATCAGATTTTATTTTTAATTGGACTAACGATTAATGTTTTAAATTAATTAAACGTAATCGCAGCCAGCGATTAACGATTAAAAAAATGTTATCATTAATCGTACAGTTGATTACGACTAATTTATTTTAATCGTAAAACCCGATTAACATATTAATGGTTAATTTTTCATCGTTAATCAGATTAACAGTTTGCCAACACTGTGTGAAATCATGTTCATATTCACGGAGAAAAATGGAGGTTTTTGGAAAATTGGCGTAGCACCTCCCATACTGACTGAAAAATTCATATTGCATATCTCTTCAAATGTTTGGGGTAAAGCACTCAAGCTTGGTATGGAAATACATATGGGCATTCCCATGGTGGCGCACGTGACAGTCGTACGATTTCAATGTGATACAAAAAAGGAATACCATTTGTTTTCTTTAACTTTTTTGGGCCATTGTATAGCACGTAATTAGCTCTATATTTAACCGAAAAATTAAATCAATCGAACTGCTTGGTCCTGAAATATAAGCATTTAAAGAGAGGTTCGTTACGTGACAAAAAATGGAAGTTGATTTTTTCTTTTCTTACAAAATCGCAAAACTCTGCGAATTGTGGATGGCTATTTTGATGAAACTTATTGAAACTATATGATTTGGAGCAATTCTAGTTGTTTTTAGAGTTTTTTGAATTAATGCAAATTGTTTCAATTCTCTTTTACAACCCCAAGTGTGAAACGTGACGTGACGTGGCGTGACGTGACATAAATTTCCATCGTTATATTTTTGTTAATATTGCTTTTAAATGAATTTTCAACGCAAATAAAACATGTATTTTATGTAGAATATACTTTATATTTTGACTTCAGCGCCAATTCAGGGTCAATTTATTAGAAATCTATGATTTATTATGTTTCAACCACATGCGCCAAATTCGAACCAAATCGGACCATAAATACGGTTTTTCGAAATATCTCGACCTTGGCACCACCTAGGAAGACCAATTTATGCAAACATTATTCTTCTTACATAGCCAGTATATATTTTAAAAAGCAGACAAATCGGCCCGTAAATCCGTTAGATATAAAACTTTTATTTTTTTTTGTCGTGGTGGACCTTCCGCTGGAAACACCCATATGTACATATGTATGTATGTGAAACTAATACCATGCTCACTGAGAAAAATGAGAGTTATTGGAAAAGGTGGTGTGGCAACTCCCATGCAAATTGATTTTTCTATGCTGCAAATCTCTGGAGGTGTTTATTGCAGAGGACTGGAACTTGGCACCGAGATGTGTATACAAAATTAATTCCATACTCATGGAGAAAAATTTGCGTTATTCGAAAAAGGGACATGGTTCCTCCCGTACAAATTTACTGTTTTATACTGCTTATCTCTAGAGGTGTTCATGGTAGAGTACTGGGACTTGGTACTGGGGTATGTAAAATCAATTTTAAATTCATGGAAGAAGATTAGGGTTATAAGAAAAAGGGGCGTGGCACTTCCAGTACAAATTTACTTTTTCTTGCCACATATCCCTGAAAGTGTTTGTGGAAGAATACTGGAACTTGGTATGGAGTTGTGTATACAAAATGTATCAATTGCTCATGAAAAAAATGTGAGTTATTAAAAAAGGAAGTATGTCGCCTACCATTCATACTAAAAAATTCTTAATACATAATGAGTATTTTAAATTTGTTATGGAGATTTATTTTATAAGTGCGGTACTGACAGAATAAATTTCAATAAATGGTAAAGGGAGAGCCGGGTTCGGCCTTATAATCTAGCTCTCTTGAGGCATTTGCTACAGTAATGAGAAGTGATATTTTATCAAGGCCAGGTTACCTAATTTGAGTTGGAAATATTAGAACCCGCCGTGGAACCTCCAAGAAGGTTACACGTTCACGCGTCGTATACCTGGAACCATTTTAAGGTAAACTTAGAGGGATTGATATCTATCTGATATCTAGCGTGCAGACGAGATTTTCTAATTTCATAGTTTTAAACGGCCTAAATACCTTAACTCGCTTAAAAAATAACGAGCTATAACGAAATTGGCACAGAAATAAAATCTAACATCATTAAATTATTTTTCATATTTGTATAAAAGCGTGGGGTGAAACCCGCGGGTATAAGCTAGTCCTATATAAGTATGTATGTACATTAGACTGCATCGCCAAAAAAAATGCGGGTTTTTCCGCCGGGATTACAANGTAACGGTTATGCTTTTTATCAAAAATGTTAAAAAACAATCGTTATTTTTCACCGATATGTCTTCAGTCAAAAATAAAAGTTACCAATTGACTTATATTTTTTTCGGTCAAAAATAAAAGTTAAAATATGACTTATTTTTTCGGTCAAAAATAAAAGTTAACACTTGACTTATATTTTTTCGGTCAAATATAAAAGTTAAAACATGAATTTTGTTTTTTCGGCCAAAAATAAAAGTTAAAATTTGACTTTTATTTTTTCAGTCAAATATAAAAGTTTAAACTTGACTTTTACTTTTTCCGAAGATTATGTTCGAAAAGCATTTATGGAAATAGGCACCTATAAGGAGAAGCGCATTGATGTTGATACGGACCTTAACGATTACTGGGAGAGTAAAAAATGTATATATCCCCGACTAAGAGATCTGGCATGTATTATACATCAAGTGCTACACAAGTCAGTGTAGAGCACGCGTTCTCAGCGCTAAGCTTATTCTTAGCGATTTGCGATACAATTTGTCGGAGCAGAACTTGNACGATTACTGGGAGAGTAAAAAATGTATATATCCCCGACTAAGAGATCTGGCATGTATTATACATCAAGTGCTACACAAGTCAGTGTAGAGCACGCGTTCTCAGCGCTAAGCTTATTCTTAGCGATTTGCGATACAATTTGTCGGAGCAGAACTTGGCAGCGATATTAATTGTTAAATTGAATTCCGAATCATTCCTGTAAATAGGTGAATAATTTAAAGCTTAAATTAAAGAAACTCAGTATATTTAGAGAAGATAGAAAAGTGCAGTTGAAAGGATGTGTATTTTTTATTAAAACACATTAGTGGTATTCACCAAAGTGAGCAAGTGGCCTGGCAGTCTGGCAAAAGAGCAGATTAGCTCAAGCAATGCCAGTTGTCAACAGTCGTTGCTTGAGCTCATCTGCTCTTTTTCTAGAGTCCACGTGCTCAAGTTGGTGAATACCACTATTGTATTGTGAATATGTAAACTGCTATGTTGACCGAAACAACAAAAAAGTCAGATTTAACTTTTATAATAGACCGAAAAAATAAAAGTCAAGTTGTAACTTTTATATTTGAGCGAGAAAATAAAATTTAATTTTTATATTTGACTGAAAAAATAAAATTCAAGTTTTAACTTTTACTTTTGACTGAAAAACTATCAGGCAAAAAATAACGGTAATTGCCGACTTTTTTGAAAAATTTTTTGAAAAAAAAAGAAATCATATAGGATTTACATTCCTTGGCTAACAAGCATCACATTGCTACATACAAATGTTAAAAAGACCAATTCTTTCCGACTGACTTTTTGAATTGAAATTTTGAAAATACTAAGACAATAGGTGCGTTTTTTTACTCATTTCCAGTAAAATCCAGTAAAAGTTTTTACGAATNGCAAAAAATAACGGTAATTGCCGACTTTTTTGAAAAATTTTTTGAAAAAAAAAGAAATCATATAGGATTTACATTCCTTGGCTAACAAGCATCACATTGCTACATACAAATGTTAAAAAGACCAATTCTTTCCGACTGACTTTTTGAATTGAAATTTTGAAAATACTAAGACAATAGGTGCGTTTTTTTACTCATTTCCAGTAAAATCCAGTAAAAGTTTTTACGAATTTTAATTTTTTTGCGTTTTCGTATGCAAAAACTTGCAAAGTAGGGGAAATTGAGAGAGCGAAAAATGACAGTTGAAGTTGCAAGTTTTTACTGGATTTTACTGGATACATTTTTACTTGTAAGAATTTGCCAGTACGAAAAACAGCTGATCGCATGTTGCTGGATGAAATTTAAACTAATAAGGAAACTGTTTGTGGGTTTTTTATTGTTGAATTTCACAAAATAAACCAATTTAAATACAAAATATATTGTTTTATTAGGAATTTGCTGCGAATAAACAACCAATTTATCAGCTGTTCATGAAACTTGCAAATTATTACTAGAAAAGCGTTTGCGTACTTTTTGCAAATGTTTTCTATGAGAGCGAATTCTTAGAAATAAAGTTACTGGAGAGTTGCTGGCAAGTTACTGGATAATTTGTAAAAAAACACAACTAATGATATGATCATTCAACACAAACTTCATAACAGGCAACGAAAAGACAAAAAATGTATCCCATTTTAAAAATGCTATGTGGAAACAAACACAATAGGGGTATTCTCCAAATCTTGCAAAGCCATTGCACGTAGCACGGATTGCTTGGATTGCATAACTTGCAAACACACAACAACGAAATACATGGGAAACAATATTTCCTATCGCTGCAAAATATGCAACGTCGAAACCCATGTATATATTTTGCAAAATGGCATAGCAAGATAANATACATGGGAAACAATATTTCCTATCGCTGCAAAATATGCAACGTCGAAACCCATGTATATATTTTGCAAAATAGCATAGCAAGATAAATGCGACCCTGTGCTAGTTGTTGGAATTGCTATATATAGGTGTGTACTCGTATTGAGAGGACAAAATTCTCCAGCAGCAAAAGTTCTGAAAATTTAGCAGCATTCGGTCTCAAAGAGACGAAATATCAACAGAAGTACGAGAAAGCGAAATTTGCAAAAACTTGCAACCTTCAAAACAGCTGATCACTTGCACAGATGCCTATGGTGATTAATTTGGCAATTAATTTTCTGTTTGGTACATTTTCCCCCGATTTGGTATTTTATACAATTGAATAGTTTTCGATAACAAAAACCTTTTTGAAATACAAATTAATTATATCGGAATGAATAAGTTATTTTTCTCATAATTATTTGTGACATCATATGGTGACGCATTCAAAAACAAGAGTATCTCCTCCAAACAGCCATCATTGATCCAAAAACAATGTAATAGATGTAGCTACAGAAGTAGCTTTAAAATTATAAAATTTTCATTTCAACAATCAACCTACCAAAACCGAAAACTTCAGCAAAACAACATTTCAGCATGCTGCATTTAAATATATTTTGGTATATTTACAGGTAAATTATGGTACAAACGAAAAATGTCATATGGCAACCATAGTCAGCACACACTAAAGTAAACAAACTGGAGATTAATAGCAAATTAGGGAAAATAAACGCAACAAACGTTGTGCATATTAAATTTACTCAGTTTTTCGTTGCATACTAGCATTAATAATAATATTTGCAATAAATAACTCAAAAAGACCATATTTTCTTTTGTTTATTTACAAACATGTGTTTGTGAGCAGCTGATTTTCTTACTGGCAAGTTTTAGCTGGGAAAAATTTTTCCCGCAGAAATTTGCAGCTCTCTTTCACATTTTGCTCTCTCAATTTCCCCTACTTTGCAAGTTTTTTGGGTACGAGAACGCAAAACCAGTAAAAGTTTTCTAAAACTTTAGATAGTTGGGCGTTCGAGTACACTCCTTATTTCTCTCACTCCTCTCATCCCGCTCACCTCATTTTTTTTTTACTGTATCTTGTTATTGTATTGGATATATACAGTGACGAGCAAAACTGTAACATGATNCGAGTACACTCCTTATTTCTCTCACTCCTCTCATCCCGCTCACCTCATTTTTTTTTTACTGTATCTTGTTATTGTATTGGATATATACAGTGACGAGCAAAACTGTAACATGATGTAACACTTTTTATT
>NW_016165064.1:0-28989 GCF_001687245.7 Rhagoletis zephyria | reverse complement strand
ATAATCAAAATATTTTTAATGTGTGGGAGATAGAGACAAAGGGAGAGAGGGTGAGCCAGCTGCAGAAGAAAGCACTTGTAAAGAGATAATGAAAAACTTTTGTTGAAATGTATGTATTGTACGCAACCATATACTACCAGATAGTTATGCATGTACGTATGTATGAACACATGTATGTATGTATGTATGTAAGCTTACAAATTAACTTGAAAATATATGGCTTTGGGCCTGTGGGACTATCAGTTAGTGCACAGTGTGGGATGCTGTCGGAAAAAGGATTTATTTGTCATATTCCCGGAGGAGTCTTTATAGCCGACAAACACTCCGTTGTACATACGTATGTATGTGGACTTATGTATGTAGTTGCATTTTTTGTGGGGAACACTGCATATCTTACGAACATAAATTACTCTGAATTGTAGGATCTACAAATGAGACATAATTTCAAATAAATGCATCACATATATACATACATACATACATAAAGTTGATTGTATTTGGAAGGGGTGCAACGAAAAGTGACGGACATAAATACTAATACCTTTATTAAAGTTGATACCTTCTGTGAATTTAAAAGCAAGTGCTTTATAAAGTAGGTCTTGGTCTTAAGCACTGGAAAAAATATAAAATTCTTTTTGAATCTATAAAACTTAAATTTTTTGTTTAACCTAATCAAAATCGCTGGTTTTTTGTTTTAGTTCGCTTATGATCAGTATTACTTAGGATTTGGAGACACTAGTATTCTGGGAAGCTTTGAATTTGTCGCTGATAAGACGATTGACTTTAATGGAGTGCCCTGCCTCTCTTGCGGTTGCGTCTAATTATTTCCTAGTTCAGCTTAAATAAGCCACATTGAAATTACAGGAGTTAAAAAATGAAAAAAAACTGTTCAGAATGTGCAGCCCTGTAAGAAGACAGACAGATAACAGTGTACGGAAAATGTAAAGCTTTGAAAGGACAAAAAAAAACACAGAAATACGTAAACATAATAGTAGGCCGTTGATTATGGATCTGTAGCCGTTCTTTTTCCAGATCAGGTCATTTTGCCAAAATATTTTAAATTTTTTGAAGAAAAAATCAAGCTTTAACAGGGAAAAATTAAAGAAATAACAAATCTTTTGATCTTTCTTTCATTTGTATAAAACCTGGTTCTTTTGCCAAAAATTCAAGGTGCAGGAAATAATGTTACTCATACGGCTTTTCGTACATGGCGTATGAGTAACATTTTCCAAGTTAAAAGGCTATCTGCAGCTCTTAAATAAAACGTAACATTTATATAAAATGACGCGCAAGAAATGGAATATTTCTTAAATCAGTATTTGTTCAAATATACAGCAAAGCACTTTTTCAATCAACAGAAATAATGAAAAATGTATGGAATTATCTTGCAAAAATTACCTCAACTAGAAAATAGAGTGAGCATTTCCTACAAATTAAAATGATATACATATTAGGGAGGTTCTTATAATATCAACATGAAAATTTTGTATCTTTTGCATAACCACGAAAATGTGAAAATATTAAAAAAAATCGACAAAATTTTCACTTGAAAGCTGATAAATTTTGACATATTATTACAACTTATTTATATAAATGCATAAACTCGCCGTGTCATAGCCGGTTAAAGTAAAAGTTTTATGGAATTTTTACGATTTCTAAAAAATAGAAATTCCCAAACCCTGGTAGCGTCTCCTTAGACTTTTGATTTACAATTTTTAATTTTTATTTTAACGAACACTCTCATATGTATGTATGCATCTATTATTCTCACAACCCACTGCAGTTGACACAGTTCCTGAAAAAAAAATCTGTTGAGATTAACTCACGCAAACTGGCACAGCTATACACACACTGTCACAACAACATGGAGTAAAAATAATTACTGCCGTCCGCCCACGTGAAGCATAGCAAACAAAACAAGCGCAGTTAGTTAAATCACTCATTGCATTAACACGGCAACACTGGTCGGCCGCTTTTAAAGAGGTTATTATGTGACCCAAGGGATAGATTTATGCCATGCAATGAATGAAGTGCCAACAAAGTTGGCGGTTGGCGGCTGGCGGCTGGCGGCTCGTGGCTGACTGCGGATGCAAGGATAACAGTACCATCAAAAGACAAATACACACACGCATACATACGCACATAGAGTATTTGCACAGATACACGCATATAGCATGTTACCGTTTTTGGCTATATATTCCTTTTTATGTCGTTATCTTTCGCCATTGTTTCTCCTTACTGCCTTTTAAAGAGCCCACACGCTTATGCGCCCAGCCGCTGCAGTTGTGAAGTTGAGTGCTGCTTGTTGGACCGTGAATTGCTGTGAATTTTCGTCGGCTCAGTGGCTATAATTCTTGCTGAATTGCCGTTGGTGTCTAAACTTACGCCGTTGCCGCAGTTAAGTGCCTAGGTTGGTGTATATGTACTTCTCGTATGAAAGCGTGTCTATGCCAAAGTGCGTGCGTGTGTGTGTGTGTGTGCGTGCGCGTGCATGTGCGAGTGAGCGTATGCGCCTATGTTTATGTTTGCACAGCGTTTAACACAATTTACTAGTTCACTTCATTTTGGTGCGTCATTTTCATGGTTTGTAGCTGTGTAGGAAAAAGACGGCGCATTCTCGTAATAAACAAAATGAAAGCGAAAATTGCCATGTTTTTGCTGCTGTTTAGCTTAATATGCGGTTTGCTTTTGGCGACCACACTTTTATCACCCTTTTTTTGTTGTAACCGAAATACATATTTGTTTTTCAACGCAATGCATATTTTCAGCTGCTTTTGGCATTGTTTGCACGCTGCGCTGCGTTTTGTCTATTACACTTGCTTGCTATAATGAAGTGAAGTGCCACATTATCTGTGGACTTTATGCATAGCGATCATTTAAAGCGGCTCTGTGCCAGTGTGCCGTGAGTTTTACTGGTGTTGGGAAAGGATTTAATGGGAAAGTGGTACACGGTATTTACCCAGCAAGGAAAGCTACTAGTAAAAGATACCAGCAAAAGATACTAGGTTCCTAAAAAAATGTTGCAAAATAAAAACATTGGAAAGCTCTGCATAGTTAGGTCTTACTTTGTAAAAGGATTTTCAATTGAGCTAACAAAACAGTCCCAGTAGACTCAGTAGCATAAAAAGAGCGTCATGTTCGAGGATAAATGGGGCTCTAAAATCCTGCTCCTAGAGAAGCACTGAATGGGCTCTCAATACGATTTTCATTAATCTATATCTAAAGGAAACCGACAAGTATTCAGCGGTAGCACTCAGAGAGTCGGATCCGTGGAAAACGGAAAACCTTTGGGCATAGCGTAATCTTACAGGGCAATTCTGGCAACTGTCTTTTAGCTCGCCACAGTCTTTTGAAAGCAAAAGGTTTTTCGTAAGAAAATTGTCAATTATGGGAACTATCTTTAAAGATGTTTTCTGTCTTCATCAAAAGCCTAATTGAAAGATCTGCTAACGGGGTGGTCTTAGTTTTATTCTTTTTGTCATTTAGCAACAAGTTTCCTAAAACTTAAATGAAGTTAAAAAAAAAATGTATGAATAAAAGAATAAATTAAAAAATTAGGTCCTAAGAATTAAATGATAATAAAAAAATATGTCTCTACAAATTAAAAGAAAATTTGTAAACTGCAACAAAATTACATTCAGAATATATTATAAATTAAACAAAGAAATTAATAAAAAAAATTTTGAAAATTAAATAAGTTCCGAAAGAATAATTGGAATTAAAAAAAATGCTGTTTAAAACAAAAAAATCTAAAAATTAAAAAAAAATATTAAAAAAGAGTATGAAATAGATTGAAAAAACAGAATAAATAAAATAAGGTCATAAAAAGTAAAGCAAATTGAACAAAATTATTTTATGTTTGAAAAAAAATCTAAAAAAATAAAAAAAATATATGATGATATTAAAAAATATAAAAATGTTTCTTTTAAAGCATGGCAGTACTTTGCTCACTCAGCCTTTGCAATTGTTTGGGGCAGCGCCAACAAAATTAGTCGATTTCTACCCGCTGATCTACAAGGATGTTTACTCACTGATTTCTCTTTTCACTGTCGGGTACAAGCTCACATATGCCTTAGATTATGAAAGAATTTGCGTATATGTTGAGGTTGTGTGTGTGTGCGTGTAGCTCTTATGGATGAGTCGTCAGTGACATTTCGTGGTGTCACGTTGAACGTTGAACGATGAACATGGTTTTGGGTTAATTTGAAACTCATTGCGATGCAAATTATAATAGTAGAGCGTTTGTTTATATGAGATAATAATAATCTGCTTAGATTAAATTAAATAAGTGGATATATGTAAATTCTAATTTGTGTGCGTTGTAACAAATTTGTATGTGCTTTAGGGTCGGCAATATTACTTAAAAGGAAAATCGGCTCAACACACGATATTTGAGCTAAAACAGTCAAAGGAAGGTAAATTTGCTCGGGAAATTAATATTAAAGTATAGTATCTCACGACGTCAAAGTACTACAGTCAGGGATCGTAAAGGTTACGATTTTTGTAATAAAAATTATAACTTAATCGTTAATATTGATTTCTATTCTGCCGATCAAATTTAACTGTTAATTCATAATATTTATTTTTTCGATCAACTTTTTATCGTATTTTTTATTTTATTTTTCGATAATACAAACCCGTTGTTTTCAGATTAAAGTTTTTATATCATAAAAGCTTTAAATGGGTCAGTAAAAAGCAGTATACATCATAAATGTTAAAAATGATTGAAAATAATTAAAAACAACACTATAAAAATTAAATTTAACGACAAAAATTAGCACTAAAATTTAATGATTATACTTGATCGAGAAAATAAAAATAACGATTTTGCAAAAATTAATTTTCGCTTAGGATTTGTATAAGAAAAATCATAATTTTACCGTTAAAATTAGGTTTGTATTTTTCCGAAAATTATTTAACCGATATTTTATGGCTTTTATTTTTTCGATCAAAATTTATCATTATTTTTAAATTTATAGGTTAGGTTAGGTTGAAGTGACTGCTAGTGGCCCCACTAGCATACATAGGCCCTTAGGTGGGCACGTTGTGATACTACGTGGATCATTAGAACCCCCCTACTCAAAAGATCGTGTGGTTTTCGCGAAACTCTGAAGTTGCCGTATGCCTACTTCGGGGCTATGTCGGTTAGGTCTTCAAAGAATCCTGATCCCAACTTTTGTCTTCTTCTACAAAGTGCAGGGAATTCGCATGACAGGTGGCGCAAGGTTCCTGGTTCTTCTTCATTTTTGCAGCTTCTGCAGAAGTCGTTATCGGGGACCCCTAACATCTCCGCGTGCCTTCCGATAGCAACATGACATTTTCTATCTGAAATGGAAATCCTATACCTCTTTGTGAAGTTCAAACTTGGTGCACAGTAATCCGTGTCCGGTATATTTACGTTATTAAAGGTTGCGGTGTAGCCATCCTGAGTGTCCCCCAGCCTGGTGGTTGGCTGCCAAGCCTAGCAACTACCATACATAGCCAGTACATGATGCCAGGAGACAGCCCCCAGCTACGCCCAATTGCCCCCTTACAGCTGCAGAGGGATACCGTCACTTTTTTAACACGCTCTTGTATATTTTGTGCCGAGTTCAGCTTTTTGTCTAGGACTACGCCTAGATATTTTGCGGACTCGCCTACCTTCAGAATCTTGTTGCTTATGTCAGGGAGCTTAAGTGAGGGTATTTTGTACTTCCTGGTAAAGAGCACCAGATCAGTTTTGTCTGGGTTAACAACCAAGCGTTTCTCCTTGGTCCATCTTTCGATTAACCTTAGTCTCGTAAAGTCATCAGTATACGCAATGACGTTGGAGCCTACCCCCTCTTCTAGGTTCGGCAATAATTCATTAATCGCCATGAGCCATAAAAGGGGGGACACAACTCCACCCTGCGGGGTTCCCCTGCAAACGTATCTGTCCAGCGACACCGCCGCCAGTTCCGTCCGCACGACCCTGGCTACTAGCAGCTGTCGTATAAGCGACACCAGCTGTGAGTCGATGCCCAGACCGGCTAGAGCTGATGTGATTGCTTCAGGTGTGATGTTGTTGAAAGCACCCTCAACGTCTAGGCATGCTATCAAAGTGTATTCATTTACCGCTAAGGATTTCTCAATATGCTTCATGATTTCGCGCAGCGCTGTTTCGGTGGACTTCCCCTTCAAGGGGGATTCAATCAATCGCTCCGTTATCTTGAACTTGGACGCTCGAAAGATCCGCAGTTCATCAATTCCATAAGTCAGTTCGTTGTCTTAAACACCACAGTGTTCCAGTACCCATATAAAATCAAGATTTTTCTATTTTGCAACATAGGTTGAACTCAACTTACATGCCTGGAATATTTTTGAAGAGATACGAGTGGTTTTCACCTTTTGAAAATTATACAGTCTGTTACTTTAAGTAATGCAGAGACTTCCGATTAAAAGGTCGCTGTCTGAAGTTATCTCCAATTGTCCTCCAGCTTTAGTAGTTCCATTTTCCGACGGTTGAAGAGAGTGTCTGGATTTCTCCATTACACCCTTGTAGTAAAGGTAACGACGAATTTCTTCGAAAAGAGATTTCAGCTTTAAGTTTGACATTGTTGTGCATATATATTGACGTGGGCCGAAAATCCGCTTTTTTAGAATATTGATTGGTAATAGCAAATATATGGTTCATTATGCTCTAAACACAATCTGTGTGAAAAATTAAAATTTTTGATCAATATCTTAGTCTCGCCCAAGTCCATTAAAGTTCAAGTGCTAAAAAGGTTTTTTCTTAGCTTACTTCGATTCTCTACAAAAAAGGTCCATATATCAAATTATGTAGGACTAATACTTTCGAAGATACTTTCAATTTTAGTAAAAAAATGTATTAATTATGTATTTATTAATTTTTATTTTTCGAGCACATTGAACTTTGATAGACCATACTAATGAACCATATTATTGCTATTGCCAATGAAAATTTAAAAAAAAAGCGTATATATACATATTATTCGGTGCTTAGGAAAAGCAAAAAAAAAAAATATTTTGCATTACTCTAATTATTATTTTTCCACCAAATATGTGTTCAAGTATGATGTTATATGTATATGTAGATATACGCTCTTTGAACTTATCAGAATTATTATATCATGCACATACATATTTATGTACTCAGAAATATTAGCTTTCAATTTTTATAATGAAATTGCAATTTTTTATTTCAGGTAAAACTGAAATGTATCCACCTTTTAAACACACGCTGCACTTTCATCTACGCTTCCTGCTCTTACACATTTTCAATCATGTATGTTGCACTTAAAATAATCAATTTTTCAAATTTAATTAATGGTAATGCACTCAACTTAAATCCACGAAAAAGGGCACTCAGCGCAAAGCCATGAGTGTAATATTTACAGCATGCATAAAACGTAAAATGAAAAGGAGATGAAAGAAAAAAAGCAAGTGAAAAATTTTTTGAAATACATTATTTTATTTGTCGTTGTACGATTGCCATCATTATCCAACAGAGTACACAGTCAACTTAACCGGTTTGCATTTCATAGTATGAATTCAAATAGTAGACCAATGCTCGTAATATTTGCCTCTACTCACTGCTTAATACTCACATACATACGAACTCTTGTATATGTATTTATGCATGCAATGCACATGTCCATGCATGTAGTTGTATAAATGCGTCTACTTGCTTGCTTGCTGGCTGGTTGCCTGCCCGCCCGACTGGCTAGCATGCACAAAGTGAATATTTTACATAATGCTTAAAAGCTTTCCGCTGCTTTTACAATTTTCGTTTTTGGCTTTGCTCTTACTTTTTCACATATGCTGGCAATTGCATTCGTCCATAATGGCTGATTGTGTGGCTGGCTGGCTGGGTAGCTGTGCTTGTGCTATAAGCTCGCTTAACTGGTACACGCTGGCGGATGAGTGACGTTAATGCGAACTTTTGAGGAATCGCTGCTGCATTTGCGACGAATTTAAGTCATCAAAAATATATTAGGAAACGTTTTGCGTGACCTTTTTCTTTTTTCATTTTTGTTTTTTTCTTTTTGTTTTGCCTAAATTTGCATTTTGGTTGATCGTTAGAGTGGTTACAGTGTAAGTTTAGAAATTGGCTAAAGTAACTTTACTCGTAAATGCTGCTCTAAGCCCGACTATGGTGGCGTTGAGTGCAAAATTTTGCACTGATGGCAATTTTGTGTTTGTAATTAAAAACCAATTTTTAAAGCCTTTAAAGTAGCTATTGACATCAATAGCTACCCTCAAACATCCTGTCTGATTGCCGTCGTCACACATCGTCAATTTATGTAAGTAAAATTTTTTTTATGTCTGTGGTTCGCCTACGCCTCATACCACAACTCAATTATCCACGGCGAAATGGCTCACCATATTGAAACGGGCGTAACATGGCGGATCAGCTGCGGATAGTTTGTCATCTGGCACATCAACAGCCCCTTAATAGCATTTCCGCTACGTGCAACTGCTCCTTTTTATGTGGCAACATTAACGCGTACAAAAACAAGTATCAATTTGCACATTGGCGACTGCGGAATTGTTTTTGAGGGGGGATCCGTCAGAGGTGTATGTCGGATTTCGCTTTTTCTGTAAGTAATTGCAGATTTTCTCGTGACTTTTTGGTAGTTTTTTTTTTTAATTTTAAAAACTTTCAAGTCTTTTTGGCGTTGTGAAACTCTTTTGTTATGGTTTCGAAATTTGTAAGAATGTATTAGAGATTTTTCGCACTTGTCAGTACTTGTGAGGGTCGTTAGAAGTTTTTTGAGATCTCTTCTGGATTTCGTCGGTATCAACTTTTCTTTGCGCATTTTCATTTGACCACTCATTACTTCTTTATTTATCCATCGATTTGCTTCATTAGTAACGTCACTTGTTTGTAACAGAACAGGCTTTAGTACGACTGCAAAAATTTTACACAGAACCTCTTAGCTGTTTAATTTTTCTCCTGTTAAAATTTTATTTTTTTTTGATTTTTTTTCATAAAAACATTAAAACTGGAATGATTAATTAATTTGTCAGAAATTATCAGTCCTATCGGAAAGTTACGTATTTATTTTTTGCGTAAATTTTGGAAAATGGGCGTGGCTCCGCCCACTTATGATCACATATATGTATCTCGGTAACCGTTCTACCAATTTGTACCAAACTCGGTATTTTTATTGTGCTTGCCAAATAAAAGCAAAATGTTGAAAATTATTGAAATCGGACTAAAATTACGGCCGCTTTTCATATAACGGTAAATTTCAGAAATGCTTCGAAATTTAAGGACGCTAATTTACTCAAAATCTATACACCCCGGCTTACCATGTAGCGGTACTTGCGCCGGGTATTTAATGTTCGGCTCCGCCCGAACTTAGACTTTCTTACTTGCTTATTTTAGTTTTTACATTGCCAAAAAAAAAATAACGAACATTTTTTTGCGAGTGGCTTTTTTTGCAGAGAATGCCTCTTATATTAAAATCAAATCACTTACTATACCCAAATTACTGTACCGCCCTTGCTTATGTACATACCTACATAAAAACATAGATACCTATATAGTTAGACATTCATAAAAGAAATAAAAGTATTATAGTACGTGCATGTTTTAGTGATACACTCAACAGAGGTGACCAGACGTTCGCAATGCTTCGGCGCGCATATAAATGATTTTCAGGTGAGGTGAGTTGAGATAAGGTTGAACACCGCCTATGCCGTTGAAATGACCACAGAGGCGGTCGTATGGGTTGAGTGTTTACTCAGCCAATTCAGCTTCTACTCTGCTGCTTCCACTTGTCCAGCTTCGAATATGGTCAATAAAATTTTTCCAACACAGACACACACACACACACACACTATCTGCAGTAATTATACAAACTTATTTGCATGGGCTCGTATTTTATATTTGCACGCATTCACTTTGTGCAATTTATTTTCACACTACTATTTGCGTACACACATACTTGTATTGCATATACGTTTTTACTACTTTTTTATTCGTAATGTTTCTTTATGAATATTAATTTTTGTACCATTTGCTTATATGTATAATAAATATAAAATAAATGCATACAAACAATAATAATGACACTAAAATTAATTATAAAAAACTACTTTTGCATGCAGTGAAATAAAAATTTTGCGCACAGAAATGTTAAAAGTTAAAAATACAAACAAAAATATGTGTACAGTTATTTGCATAGATCCTGCATGGGAATAGTGGTAATAAAAATTTTTGGTTCGCTGCATTCAGTTTTTTTCGTGTATAACATTCGTGTTTTTGTTTTGTGGAAACTATGACATATTTTCACAAATTTACTTTTATTAAATTTATGCATTTCGCATTCATATTTTTTCTTGTTGACAATTCTGCATTGTGCTGACATTTGGTTCAGAGGTGTATTTAAGTGATTCAATGAGATTTAGTAGGTGATGCTTAAATGCTTTAAAGCATAGATGGACTTTTTTTTAATATTATAAAAAAATAGTTCTTTATTTATGGCAAATGGCTTGACGTTTTGAAACCTGAGGATTTCGCCTCTTGCGTGCTTGCGCTGATTTATTTTTATCGGGAGTAAGTTCTAGCGTTGTTATTAGATATGAGCGAGTCGTAGAGCTTTTACTGCTTAATAAAAGTAAGTGCAAACGCTTCAAAAAATTACCGGCAATAAAATTTATATTGCATTTTCAATATTGCATTAAAAAGTTTTATGTACAGAGCGTGAGGCAGTAGGGTGATTTTCAAATTTTTATTATTGAAAAATACGACTTTTTTTATTTAAAAATATCATTAGACAAGATAGGCATGCACGTGCATGTATGTGTTTGTCACGAGAAACAAATTGAGGTGAAAAAAACAAATTTAAACCGAGAATCGCTTTGTGCGCAGAATTTTAAAGTTTGAGGGCCATGAGTTGGAATACCTGATACCTGAATGACTGATGTTTTCGTAAAGAAAAAATGAAGATTTCACCGAGACTTCAAAGAAACGCGATGGACGGCGCAAGGTAAGAAAGAAGCCCATAGTACCTTTACTTAATATGTTATATAAAAAAGCGAAAGCATGGTATCAAAGGTGTGACGGAATACATAGATAACCCGTCGCACAGTGGGATGAGTGTAATTTTTGATTTCCATTTTTATGTTATAGAAATTTGAATGGACATGGGTTTAAAAACAACCGAACTTTACCCATATTTCGAAAACTGTTCTACCCTTTTGTATTTTGACTTTATATTCAGGCTCAGAAGAAAATTTTCCATAAGAAAAAATGATGATCAAGCGCCACTGGTATGATTTTTAGTAAACTAGTGCTCTTATTATATTTTTCGAATAAAAGTAACACAAAAAATTAAAAATCAAGTCGGTGTGGCCATATAACTATAGGACAACTTTTTTTAGAGGTGTTTGCTTACCTAACAAACATAAAATTCAAAAGTTTCCCTTGGTTGGAATACTTTTACGGACTTTTTTAAAAATAATTTGACGAACAAAATTTTGTTTTGATACACTGTAAATTTAAAGAAAAATGTATTTGCAGATCTAGGAAAGAGCGATTTCCTTAATATGTTGCTGAGGAATAAATAAGATCTGGAATTTATAGCGCAACCCAACAATATAGGAATCATTGGTCCCAACAATCTTGCCGCCAGTTCTGCATTTGGATATGAAAGCAAGGCGAATGGGTCTGAAGTGAACGAGAAGGAGCAAACAACTAGTCAAACACTTTTGACACTTATAATTTTGAGAAATTAAGTCTTTTACTTATTTGGAAAATATCATTACCACCGACAATGACTTAAAACGCTAATAAATTGAGCAATAAAGTTCTTTCTTCTTGAACGAAATCCACGCACCACACAGTGGAGCAAATGAAGGCGGTCGTGGACAAATCAGTCTAGAGGTCTCAATTTTCATCCGATTAAAATTTTTTAAAATAAATGCTGACAAAACCAATCGGTGAGTACTGATTTTTGGAAAAATTTAAATTTTTTTTTATTTTACAATAAAGACTAAAATTTGTTTAAGGAATAATTAAAAAAATATGCCTATTAATACAAAACGTATTTCAATTAGTAAGAAACACCTCCTTAGTAATTTCGTGTAGAAAATAAAAATTCTTTACGTATGCCATAAATTATTACAAATAAAATATTTTAGTTAATTTTTTAAATACACTTTATAAACAAATAAGTTACAGTAGTCGCCAAGAAATCCGACATGTGGATTAAAATGGGAATTCTGAACTGATTTGTCCACTTTCATTTGCACCACTGTGCACCAGTTCGCAGCGCAGACAATTCTTACACAGAAAAACATCGGGTTTTGGTTCACCGAAATATTTACATACTCAAAAAGCAAATACTCACACAGGTAACAATGCGGCATAACAAATGCAATAAAGTCAGCTAAAAACGCGACTTGCATCAAAATTTTATGTAGAAAATTTATTATTTAGTTCCAATAGACATAAAGAAATAAAGAAATTTATATGCAAAATTGAAAGCAAATATGTTTTTATTAAAACAAAAAGTTCAACAAATAGGCGCAAAAGGACGTGCATGAGCCTAGCGAGCAACAGTAACAGCTGCATTAGCTATGAAAAAAGAGCAGACGAATACAAAAATAAAATTACTGTTATATAAAATTAATTTATTTCAGCATATTTGTATGCATATGCGTATCTATCGATGACTGTCTGCCACGTACATATATCCTTGTGTGTGTGGGGCACCAAATTTTTATGAAAATGCACAACAAAGCATTGCCTCTGTAACCATTTTCTATTTCACTTGTTGAAGTTTACTGCATGACCGCTGCAAACCAAAATCACATCTGAACACACAGTCTATGCAATTCAGAATGTTACGTAAAGCTACACACATACGTTCCAATCAATGGGCAAAAAATTCATTCACTGAAGAGTGACGAGATAATTCTTGTCAAAATTGTGCTAGGGTATATCATAGACGATCGAATGAATATGTATCTATGTAGGTATGTATGTATGTGGATGTGAATGCTCATTTGTTTATGTATAAAGGGATTGTGTGATTGACTAGCTGGCTATTTGAATGAATTACTTTGCAATGAAGTGATTGCTTTTGAAACTCTCTGTCTGCTTGCTGACTTGCTGTGTGCTTTCCTCAATACTTTGCTGTCTTAATGATCATTTATTTTATTTTCTTGCCGTTTCTTTTTTTGCGATATCGACCGTATGTATGTTCGTGAAGCTATTTATATCATGTTCTTATGCTCATAATTCAAATTAAGGCTCAATAAATTATGTACGGCCAAAAACAGTAACAAAATGGAGAAAATACAAAAATTTACAGTCTGAGCCGATTGGCTGAAAATAGAGAAGTGGCAGCTTTTATTTTCGATTTGGTTGTTTTTTTTCTTCATTTTGTGCGCTTCGTGGCAGACAGTAATGGACGAACCAAACTTGATTCGATTCGGTGATGAATCAATCAAAATGCCAATAAAAAGGGCGAATTTGCTCAAAAATGTAGAGTATGTAATATGAATAACCAAATTTTATTTTTTATAGTACACCATATAAATATGTATGTATCTATATTTGGGTGGTCTTTAAAAACACCAACATCATGGGGCACCTTTTAATTTTTTTCGACGTACAAAAAAAAATACATACAGGAAAAAAAATATATAAAAAAAACGCAAAAATTCGACAAAGCTTTGACCAGCTAAAACTCGGTGAGATTATGAATTTATATGAATAAGTTTCATAATATGTCAAATATTTAGGTTTCAAGTCAAATTTTTCTTAAATTTTTGCGATTTTTTTGAGAAATTAAAATTTTTCAAACTCTTCAAATAGGGAAGATCGTTTTAGCAAATTTTGGGTGTGTTTCTTTGTTTAAAAAATGTTTATTTTTATGAAAATATAGATTACTCTCTAAAAAAACATATAAATCAAAATTTCAAACTTTGTAAAACATTTGTAAAAATACGAAACTTTTTAACAAGATTTTTTAGAATTTTTTAGAGTAAGCAAATTTGTAATCCATTAAATTTTAGCACTTAGGACTTACCATTAATTTTGAGAACATTTTTTGTTAGCGCGTTTTCCATACAAAAGATGTTCGAAAATTTTCTTGTATGGGGAAAATGTGCAACACCTTCCACAAAAAAACTGCCAAAAATCAACAGGATTTTATAGCTACTTCAAACTACTTTTTTATTAGACTACCTTTGGAAATTTTTATTGATACTATTATTGAAAAAATGCATACTCGGAGTGTTTCTAAGAAATCTAATTAAAAAGCTCAAAATTTCGAAATGGATGAAACTTTGTCGAATTTTGCTAATTTTTGTAAAATGTTTGAAATTTTGACTTACATGGTTTTTGTTACATGACGAGCTGCACTTTCATAAAAAATAAATAAACATTAAATAAACGAAAGGGAAATAGGCAAAGAATGCTAAATATGTACATATGTATTTAAATTTATATATTTAATTTTGCTATTACAATATACGTGTGCCCGTATCGCCTAAATGTGCGAGCAAACGAGCTGCATTGAAGAATATTCTCGATATGAAAAATTTGCAAGCAAAATTTGTATTTTGTCAGACCGAGTGAAATTAAAAATGTTTTGCTTTTTCAAAGTGCTATCAACATAAATTCGTACATATGTACATATGTATGTACCATTTGGGGTGAACCACAAACAGTAAAGTCGGAATTTTAATGCTCTCACCCCCTACGATTTTTCTATACCAACAAAAATTATACTCCTGTTTTTTTTATTTTGAAATCAAAAGATATTTTGGAGGTCGCTCAAAGCGTTCAAGTTTTTTTCTCATATAAAATACATACATGGAAACTTTGAAAATAAGAAAAAAACAGGTTTAAAGTTTTCTGCGATGTAGAACAATCCCAGCGGAGTGGGAGCATTAAAAATCCGCCATTACTTTTTTTAGCTGCATTTTTAGACCACCTTAATGTGCCATTCAACTTTTGCTAAGGTAGTATTTTCATTAGCCGATTGTAGGTGTCACCGAAAAATGTAAAAAGGCGAGCCCTAGGTTCGGCTAACAGTTTTTTTTTTTTCGAAGCTGCTTTGCATAAAGGCTCAGGGGTGAAGAGCGAATTTTTTTGTTTGCTTGTAAGGTGGTACGGTCTAATGTACAAATGTGTTGTGAAGAGTTTACGAGTAAAATATGTAGAAGCAAGTATGCTACGTACATACAATTGAAAAAGTAACGACTGATGGCACAAATGAAATGCAAATTTGCCAATCAATTGCCCGTAATGGAATATGCCATAAAAGCAAGAGAATAACGATACACTGCAGTGGGATTACTTATGTAGACATTTGTATGTACGAATTTATGTACACACCCTGCAAACCATTTTTTCAGAGTATTCTGCATTGTAAAGAAATTTTAAAGAATTCGTTAAGATTTAATTCGATTTTTTGCCGAATTTTCTAAAATGAAATAAATTACGCACACTTCCATTCTTTTACGAAATTTCGGAAGAAAATCTGTGAAGCAACGAAAATATTGCTGCTATGTGAAGAATATCTTTCAGAATTTTTCCAGAATTTTCTTTATTTTTCATACAGAAATTTCTTTACGAGTTCGTGTCAACCCCTTCATATAATTTTCTTTGAAAATTCGTAAAAAAATCGTTACAGAAATGAGATACTCCTAAAGATTTCGTTAGGATTTCGGGAACTTTGGTTTGCAGCTGCACCTACACATGCAGGGCTGTATGATTCGATACTTTCTTATTTTACTTTTTTACATATTTTTCTTTTTTTATTACAGCTGTAAAATAAAATATTTAATACTCTTGGTTTGATATAATATGAACTAAGTAGGCGTAATTGTTTAGTGAAAGCTCTCTTAGGCTGTATAGAATCTAATAGTGACCTCACTCTCTACTGGGTCTTCTCCTCCCTGATAAATAGTCAATAATCATTGCAGGTAATTACTTAGCTGGTAAACTTACTTAGGCAGGACGAGGCCTGAATAATCGCGTTCGTTTAGGAAAATCAAGCGTCGATTTACGGACTTTTCCTATTCTTCTTCTTATTTGGCGCTGTAACCGCCTAAGCGAATTTGGCCGAACTCAACAAAGCACGCCAGTCGTTTCTCTTCTGTGCCAACTGACGGCAATTGGAAATGCCAAGTGAAGTCAAGTCCTTCTCCACTTGATCTTTCCATCGCAGTGGGGCCTTCCTCTTCCTTTGCTACCACCAGCGCGTTCCGAGTTGAAAAATTTACTTAGGAACTTTTAAGTTAATAAAATTTAGCTTCGAGCTTAAATTTTATAAAAAAAAACTACTAACAAACTAGTTTGTCCTATTTGATTTTCTTTATGTTTTCGTCAAATAAGCGAGAACATATCGTGAGCACGCACTTTTGCCATAAAACACGCAGCATTAACTTTTTGGTATTGCCTTTTTTAAGGATATGTTTGTGCATCCTGTTGTTCTAAAAACTTACGAACGATGCATATTGAACAACTAAGCGTTATAAAACAATATAAAAAAATCGCACTACATAGACAACTGCACAATGGCACTGCCTCATCTCATCCACCTGTCCAGCTATTGATTTTCTAACCACATAAGTTTGTGGTATCCCATCTGTAAGCGAGCTCGAGTATTGTCATGCCGCCATTTTTGTTTTTGATTATGATTTTTTAAAGGGCTTTAAAAAATATTGGCGCAAACAATGAAACGTGACAAAACTGTAAATACATCAACTACATAAATGTCTAAAAATCGTTTCATGTACGGCGAATGATGACTACTGTCAACAACCAGTGTCAGTAGAATATTAAAAACATTTCCATATTTTCAAAAAAAAAAAAAAATTGTGGAAAAAAACACATAAGCCGAAATATTTTTGAGTGAATAAAACACGCCTCTCAGCGCAGCTTAGTGCTTCCTATGTGGCTTATTTCGGCGCTTGCTTGCATTCATTTGTAAACAAAGCAGTTGGCTAGAAAATATTTGAATAAATGGAATGTAAAAGAAAAAAATTAATTAATAAAGTATTTCTACATATAAATGCGGGTTAAAAGCGAAATATTTTAAGTCCTTAATAAAACAAACAAAAGTTGAGTACTTTTTATTGGATATAAGCGGCTTAAGTAAATGAATTCAAATGAAAGTAAAAAGAAAATGAAAATATTTGAATCAGTAGGCACGCGTGCACAATGTACATATGTACGTAATACAAATTTACATACATACTTACATAATCGAGGGCTTATTGTCAACACCCTCTACCTTTAAATATTTATATCACGGTATGTATCTACGCTGTATGTATGTTCTCAAAATTATTTATTACTAAAAATACTCAAAATTATAAATTTTAAAGCATCTAAGCATAATTTGGGTAGACAGATGGGGCAATGGTATCTACATATATTTTTGCTGGAAGTCTTACAGAGCGCCGACAGTTTGTAGCGCTTTGGCTTTTGCCGCTGCGAATATCCCAGATGAGTTTTTGGGTGATGCGTCAAGCTGGTTGAGCATTATTTCAGATGCCACTCAACTTCCAAAGCGTGGTTTCAAAAAAAGATAGTTGGCTGACTAGTTGGGCATGCGGTTCATACTAGTTGTGAGGTAGTTTACAACACTAGTTCATTTGACTACAGGGTATCCATGATTATTCCATAGTATTTTTGCGACAACGCCAGTACGAATCGCGTATAAATACTTCATCGGTTTGCACATGATTTTCGCTATTCTGATAACCTCATTGATATAAAGAATGCTGTAGATTTTTTTTCGAAGCTTCCGTTGCCCTCTCGCCGCCCTTCTTCTCCTATATAGTGCGAAACTCTCTAACCTAACTGAGGCGCATAGCCGTGTAGTTCTCCTGTAAAAAATTCCCCTGTCACAGACTTTGCTATAATATTTACAATATTTTTCCATAGCAGCCGGTAGGGTTGCACTCAACCACACTCGTCATGCAGCGGACGGAGCCGATTAAGTGCCTGAACATATCCTTTCCGCATTGCGCTGAGAGTTTCAGACGCCAAATTATTTTTCTTTCGATTACATTTAGTTGATGGTAAACATAAACCCTAAAAGTTGATAAATCAATATTTTAATTTGCCTTAAAAAGGCTACAGTAACTTGTATGTACATATATATTTACGAACCAAAGTCTCCCGATATTTTTTATAACCAGCTGAACATACCTCAAAACCTTAAAAAGTCAATTTGAAAGATAAGGTATTATATTAATAAAAATTAACTGCTTTTAAGGAAGTATCACAAGCGAGCTTAAAACCTCTTTCCAAGAAGAAAAACGTTGCTTCTTTATGACTTTTATTGGTCAAGACTTTGTGCTTAAATCGGCGCGGGGACTCCTATCTCTTGCATGATAAAATTAAAAGTCTATTAAAGAAAGCTTTGTCATATAACTTTTATGACACACAAATCACTTCTATCTAGTCTCTCTCTCCGACTCTAAGGTAATTATGAAATCTTAAAATAGCAATAAAAGCAAGCAGAAATTTGAAATATAATTTACAAGGGGATAAAACAAATTCAACTCGAAACATTTAAAATTTAAACCAAGTGTGTAAAAATTGGCAATAAAAATACAATTCGAACCCTTATCGCCCAGATGACCTTAACAATTCTGAGCGCTGTATGCTACCAGTTATACGTACATACGTATTTATGTCTATACTTATATGTACCGCTACTTCAAGCCTCTGAGGCACCGAAGCGCACAGCATATCATTACTGTCATCAATGTCTCATTGCGCGCACGAGCCAGCCGCAAAGCTTAGTCATAAAAACATACTTTATTGTTTTCGTTTTCTGTTTTTCTTTTTTTTTTTTTTGCTTCAACATTGTATTAAAATGGCAATAAATGCTGGAAAAGGGCATAAAAGTAACGGAAGCGAGAAACAAAATCATTTAGCGTAAATATACTAAAATGTTATAAAATGTCGAACGATGCTGCTTAACTGACACATGACACGGAAGTGGGCAGACGGAAGTTGATAGGAAGTCACGGATAAGTTCCAGATCTAAAAGGGCAGCCATCTAAATATGTATGTATGTATGTATGCACACCCGCTACAGAACAATCAAACAAACTCAATGTTAGGCAACAAGAAGCAGTTTAGTGCAGTGCTGGACGCCCGCCTCACACAGGAAATGACAAGTAGAAAGCTTTACTCGACGCAAAGTAAGCGAAACTGGTGTTGGGTGTGTATGTAGTTGAGAAGTTTTCAACAAATGACAGGAGTACTATGTATGTATTTTGTTGCCACAAATGGTAAGACGCTCAACTCTTGCATGACGGTTTTTACTGCCGCTGCACTGAAGCGCAACATACTGTTTCTCCACTCGCAGACGTTTACAAAGCGTTGATGATGAAAATGTCTTAGAAATGTGTAAGACGGAAGTGTCCTGCATGAATACATCGAGTGCTCGAGTGCTCTGATGTCACAGCCGCTACAGTTAGTTGCACGCCTGCCTGGCTGTCTGCTTGCATTAGTCGCTAGCTAGATACATAGTTGAGCTTAAGCCACCCCCATGCCAGTTGAGAATTCTTGCGCTGTCACGTCTACATTTCCCATCCGCTGTCAGCCTAAGTATTTGGTGTGCAAACGTCGGCTCTTACTAAAGATTGCCATCTTAAAGGATTTATTGTCTTTTAACAGTTGCAACAGAGTACAGCTACAATTTCCATTACTTTTCTTACACTGCTCGTCATTTTTTAGTACTTTGGATGATGCCGTTGATCTAACTGTACAGTACATGAGCATAGGAAAGTCTGCCGTCCGTTGTAGATGTCGGCCAGCTAAGAAAAAGTGTAACCAGCAATGGGCGATGGAAATCGGTAAAATGAACAGCAGCAGCAGCTGTTATACTAGCTTAGTAGAGTATGAAAAGTAAAAATTAATGGAGATGAACTGAGGATTTCTAGATCTACGACGAAGTTAACAAACATGCGCTTGGGTGCGTTTCTCCGGGAGGTTATTGTTAGATATCTGCTCCAAGTAGGGATGAAATTTATTCGCCTTTTGCGGAGTTATTTGCCATTAGATATACTACTATGTATAAGAGGCCCGCAATAAATAGTCTGTTACTAGCAATACGGGCGCAAACTAGTTCTAGATGAACTGATGCAGATTGACTTGACATTTGTTGGAAGCTAGTCAATTCGGGCGATTTCACGTAAACCTAAAGTTTCAGCTCCTTCGCGAAAAGGTCCACCATTGCCTATTGTGCACGAGTTAAAATATAGACTTGAATATCATATTCGATAAGAAGTTGGTCTATGTCCGAAACGAAGGCTGGAATTGCCCTCCATGGAATTCAAGTTCGGCATAGGAATGAGGCTAGTGATCATAGCACAGAACAACAGTAGAGTTTACTAAGGTTTAGTTATTGTCCTTTATGTTAATTACTCTCTCTGCCTCGTATTTACATGTTTCAACGTACGGTTGCCTGATAACTGAAGAGTGTTTCACGCAGAGCTTTAAGCCATGCAGCAAGTCGCGCTTTTGGCGCCAATCCAATAATTTGCCCTGTGATAGAGTCTAACCTCATAAATGTTGCTAACTAAAATGTATGCTGAATAATGAACTTATTGTCAAGATTATTGGCGTCGGTTCCATAATAAATGTTTCAAAGCTTTTAATCTCATGTGACGCTATCAGATATGAAACACACATCGAGAGCGTCCGGCGCACAGTGTATCATTTCCATATTCTAGAAAAGATTAATTACATTATTTTATGTCGCCAAATTTAAAAACAACGTCAAGAATGTTTTTACAAATGCCTGATAAAGACGAAACAGTAACAACTAAAAAACTTAAATCAAAGTGTATGGCTGGACGGGCTTTGATTTGGAAAATTACTGAGCGCAATAATATTTAAACTTGTATATTTGAAACTGAATCTCAATGTTTAATTTGTCGGTGTTATGTGATTTATGCAACAATTGCTAAAATATCATTTTGGTCTTATTTTTTTAGGTATGATCTTTTTAATGAATATACATTTTTGGGAATTTAGTAAACTAGGACTGAGTATTTCATGTTAAAGTAAAACGATGTTGACTTAGACTTATTTTTAGCAAATTATTATTTTTATTAGACCCGAAAACTCGTTATCCGCCACTATTCGATAAAGTTTGTATCTCAGTTTATTTGCCACTCCTCTTAGACTTTATACAACACAATTTTAGCTGCTGGAAATTGCAGGTTTTGATGAAATTTTCTTTTTTCTGGCCTACTGGGAATTTCATTTTCTTCGAGTAATTCATTTGCATTTTATCTCGACCGAGACAAATTCTTGAATATTTGCTTTGAATAGAGAAAGCCTGATTCATTACCTTTCCAATGGTATCCCATTTTTGTAAATAGAGCAAGAAATATTGAACTTATAACGGAATTTTGTTGACCCAACTTGACTTTTTTATCGATATTTTCCACGCCCACAATTAAAAAAAATATATTTATTTTTAAGTCCATTTCTGTCAGTTTATAATTTCTTGTTATAGGGAAATTCTTAATATCAATTTTGGTCATTTTAGCCTTTGTAGTTAGTTAAATATTTGCAGTTTTTGCATTTTTAAAAATTGCAGTTATATAATAGGGTGGCGTGACAGTAACTATAAATTACCAATTTTTTGTAAAAAGCTTCGCCTATCTTATAACGTACCTTGTGCAAAATTTCATTAATCTATCTTCAATAGTTTTCGAATTACAGAATTAAAAACAGCTAGATGGGTCAAATCTTCGGGACAGAGGATTGTGGAAGAGGATAGTAGGAAGGAAAACACCTGCAATGAGCGGCGTTTAAACAAATAAATATCTTTAGCTGAAGGTTGCTTCGAGTGAGCTTTTGTTAACGCTGAAGTAGAAGTTATTCACTGAGGCTATAATACAGAAGACTGTCCGTGCGTCAGTTAAAAGGATTTTTGTACTTTTTGGTCTCAGATCGGTGGGCGAGGTCGCCAATTCGTGTGAGGAAAAATCTATATTCATACCCGTGCACTAACAATTTGGCGGTTGTAGGAAGAGTGAAGAGTTATAAGATTTCTAGTACATTAAGGTGTCTAGCGAAAATGCTGCAACGGAGGAATCAAATATCATAATGGAGGAGGAAAGGGACAAAAGGCAATGTGAATCTTGCCAGACATGCAGTCCGAAATGCCCTAAATTCTATCTGGGTATGTAACGACATAAATAAACGTGGGTAGTCTCTCCTATTTTCATTGATCCAATGTTGAAGTGTTTTGTATATAGATGCTGCACCCAGTTAGATATGAACTACTCCTAAGATGTTTCGATATATGTACATTAGGGTAGCTCAAAATTAATAAAGTCGGAATTTTAATGCTCTCAGGATTGTTCTATATCGAAAAAAGATATTCCCCCAATTTTTATTCTGAAATCAAAAAATATTTGGAGGTCGCTCAAAGCGCTTAAAATTTTGCATGTTTATATTCGGAAAAAACAACTTTTCGTAGATATGGTATGGACCTCTTGAAAATTAATATTTTTCGATTGGAAGACTTCAGTTGCCTTCAGGAGATTTCCAATAATTCGCACTTGGTATACTACTAGATATAACCATGGCCTTCAAAGAGGACTTGAAACAAGGTACAACCATAGTTTCAAGTGGCTGTGCATTTTAAATTTCACAATCAAATAAGCAACATGCTTGGTTGAAGATCTTGCTCGGAACAATAGACCTACACATGGAATTTGATGGTCAATAAAATGCTTAGAAATCAGGAAGGAACGCCAGCAGAACTTACGGCTTAAGAGGCAACACATCGTATTCAATACGCGGAATTAGCCGATTAGCGCGATGAACTCCAACGGACCGATCGCTTAGTGTTTTATGTAAATAAATGAGGTGTGATTGAGTGTTCTGACTCATGACTGATTAGACAGACTAATAGTCCAATCCGGTATCGGTAACAACACTTTTTTAACTGACAAATTTAAACATGAATTTGTCACTGATATATGTAGAATAGATATGTAATTTCGAAATTCCTATGAACACTAGGTACTCTTAAATGCAACACAATTCGCGAGCAATTCACATACCCTCTACTTTAATCTTCAAATATGTAGCTATAACTGTAAATAAATTAAGCGTGTAATAAAGTGCACAACATTCTTTCATTACAGAAAATCTGCGCTCAAGAATGGCTTTCAATTAAATTTATGCAAATATTTTTCCATATTTTCTCGGCGAATTCAACTATGTAGTAGTATGTGTGAGTGCACGTATGCACAACAGCGCATTGCATGTACTTACATATGTATGTATGTTTGTATGTATGTATGTGCTGACTTTCAAAAGTCGACACCAAATGTTTTTTACTGCTCGTATAACTCTTATGAATATTAAATAAATATGAGCAACATGCACGACAGCTTGGCGGCGACGAAATAAAACTTTCATAAACCTTTAAATATGAACACTAATGATTTCATTTAAGGCTGCTGACAGTGAACTGCCAACAAAGCCACTGGAAACTACAACTACAACTTTGGCTGCCACACTTATACATACAAACGTCATAAAAGTTAGCAGCAACCCTGCAGTGATAAGCCAAAGCAGTCAGTAAAAATAGCACTTCAGTTACTAGTATGAGATAAAGCAGCGGCCAACTAGTTCGACCAACTTTTGTATGTGATCAGTGCCATCTGTCAGTGAATTGTCAAAGCAAAACTGAAATGCAGTAATTTGTCGGCTGTAGCGCCGCGCGGAGGCTACAGCTTCTGGTTCTGAGATCGCAAGTTCGAATCAGCTTGGAGGTGTTCAAAGTAATGTGTAAATCCGCTGGCCGAAGTTTCGATTCTCGGATCTGTCGAATGGCATGCCAGAGCTTCGCTAAGTCGGCCATTGTGACTGTTAGAGAGCCGCGAGCAAAACTATAAACTATAAAACTATAAATCGGTAGACCATACCGTCCACTTGCATGTTGGTACTAGAATTTATAGTGGTAAGGAAATTGGCATTCCATTTTAATAATACCAGTTGGTAGTATGGAAAAAGTATGGAAGACGAACTGGTTGAGCTGGAAAGTTAACTGGTAGTATTCTAGTTCACAACTA
Source organism: Rhagoletis zephyria (assembly GCF_001687245.7). Taxonomy (NCBI): domain Eukaryota; kingdom Metazoa; phylum Arthropoda; class Insecta; order Diptera; family Tephritidae; genus Rhagoletis; species Rhagoletis zephyria. Next base: position 4,917 of record NW_016165064.1, on the reverse strand, counting down.
GTAGCGTTTCCTGCAGGGAATAGACCAAGCTGGTACAAGTCTATAGTTGTTGTCGCTGTTGCTGTGGCGGTGAGGATATAACCATAAAAGTGCAGCTTTAAGGCGCAAAGTGACGTACATAAGTATGTGGCGAACGAAAGGGAGTGACGTACAAGAGACCAAAGAACTTCTACATATAGTAAATGTGTGCGCGTGTAAAAATCGTTGAGAAAAATAATTTTCCGCATGCGAATATCACATTGAAAATAATATTGAAATTAAAGTGTAGAAAAAAAAAAAAATATATATCTGTGAAATGATAGCAACAGCAGCGATAAAGTATCATCAGCTTCAATGTGAAAGACATCGCTGCTGTCGGCAGCTTACACAATACGCGTACAGCACTGCACTTCGACTGCACTGGTGCAATATCCGCTGCTCGTGGCCATGGTAGCAATGGTGATAGAGCATTAAGTCCCTTTTGAGGCGAGGAGGATGACAAGTTATAGCGCAACTGCCTGTCGCAGATACCCATACACATACATACATACATATACAGAGCAGACGCGCAGTCCCTATGAAGCGCAATGTCACTTTGGCCAATGCAGCAAATTCTTAGCGAGCGCATTTCATGCTGCCACGCTGTCGCCGCTGGGCCATGTTTAAGTGAAAAGTAATGCCAACCAATTACGTTTAATTCTGAGCGCCAGTCTGGCGTTGAAGCTGAGTTCGCTGTTGGTTACCCTGCGCTATGCTATGCTTCGTTCTTCACTTACCCATCCACCATGCGCCATTTATGTACTATCCGCTAGGCGTTGCAATGTGGCAGATATGTATGTAGCATGGCAGCAAGTCATTCATGCAACTTCAATGCAAGTGCGCTTCAGCCAAATAGTACACCGCTTGCATATAAAATATTTTTCAAGCGACACACAAAAGTGCACCCACGCGCATATTCGCGAAATTAACACACACACACACAGACAATATCGTCTCAACCGCACACACATATTTGTTGGTTTATACATATATGTATGAATGCACCCAGCAGGGAAATCATCAACTAGTGACACTTGCTTCCGCTTCAAAAACAATACAATTTCGAACCACTCGCGATTAACAGCAGTTTTTTTTCCATTTATTTATTATTTATTTATTACAGAAATAATCGCCGTTATCGCACATGTCTACATTGGCGACAGCGTCGTGCACGATTACAGCTGACTGTTCTGATGGATCATATTCGAATTAAACAACGATTGGAGGAAGGACATGATTAATCAGAATCATGAAAAAATCCGAACTTTGACAAATCATATTTCCGCAAAAAGAAAAGAAAAAAATCCTCTTTATTTCTTATATAGAACCAATAACAAAAAAAAATTTGAAGCCAATCGAAAGTGTGACACGAAACTTGGTGTCCAATATGAAAAAATGATTCCCCATCTATAGTTTGCCTCAAGCTGTGCCAGATCTACTCTATCGTTTGAAGCGGTCACAGCAGCAGCATCGCACAGTGGTCGGAGAGGCCATGTTTTACTATAAAAATTAGAAGGACTGTTACGACTGTAATAAAACTGTGGAATCATAGTAATTTTGCCAACATTAATACGGATTTGTTTTACACTTTATAGTTTGACAGTTGACAGCTGTCGAGTCAGCTGCCAATTTCTCTGAAAATAAGAAAATATTTTTAAAAATGCCACTTATTCAGCTTCTGACTTCTCTAAACTTAATTCTTTGGCAGTTGACACCTACGCCTATCAAATGGACTGTAAATGTTTCTTAAAAAAAAAAAAAAAAAAAAATTTTGACAGGTGTCAATTAAGCTGTAAATTTCTCTAGAAAAAAGGAAATTTTCCCAGAAATGACATCTACTAGGCTTAAAGAATCACTGATCTTAAATTCTATGTCACATTTAACCTTTTTTAGTTGAAAACTGTCAAATAAACTGTGATTTTCCCTGAAAATGAGAAAATCTTAAAAATTTAATTTCCAAAAACTATTGTGATATTGGTAGTGAGCGAACTTAAGAAATAACATTTTTTATAATTTAATACTATAATTCGCCAGTGCGGGAACGCCTCTAACTCAGTCGCGGAAGGGCACTACCCGATATGTGTCGACCCATTAGCTTGAACAGCGCTTAGCTGAGTTAGCATGAAAGCCCACTTTGATCTTTAAAAGTGTTTGCGAATTATGACGCAAAACCCAAAGTTTCCATAAAAAATCACATAACGGTTAGAACATGCCAACATTTTTCAAAACATTTTTTTTTTTTCGCATGAAAGATGGGCTCTCCGACCACTGTGCGTCGCATAAATTTTCGAATTTCGAACTGCTTCACTCTTATTGAAAAAATGCTGCAGAGCCGAATTATTTCGCAGTTGTCCAATGATGATGCAGAGCTTACCAATTTGCTCCTAGTTCATAAGGCGTTGGAGTTGTAGAAAAAATTATGGAGAAACCGTTACGATTTTAAAGGCACTAGCTGAGGCGAGGTTGCGGTGGTTGGGAGCACGCTTCGATAGAATAGAAGTTGTTCTTTCTTACACTGCTTAATTTTGAAGGGTAACCACTACTCGATCGTCGAAATAGCGCGAGTCAATGACGAAGTTACAAGGACTGCGAATAACAATCTGCGAGAGTTCTCTCCTCTTTCAAATATGTAAGGCTAAGTCCCACCCTTGAGCCGTACAACTACTGCTTCTAATCGGATTTAGTTCGGAACTAAATAGAAAATGGCCTTTCCTACAGGGTGCCTATAGCACTCGCATGCAAATAAAATTGTCTGCAATTTGTATGTATTTGTAAATTTCTACAACATCCCTGCCACACATCAATGCTTCAAGAAATGTGAATGAGCCTTGCCTCTGTGAGACATACTATTAAGCAAATGTGTGGCACGAGTGCAATAATGGCATACAAACAGTAGCAACAGCAGCAACAGCAGCAACAAACAGCAATATAAACGGCGCCATGTTCATTTCGTTGCTGTAGTAGTAGCTGTTGTTGTTGTTGTTGTTGTTGTTGTTGTTGTTGTTGCTGTGGGCAATGTGCATACACTCACCTCTGCATAGCATGTCGATACAAAAATGCAAATGCAAACTTATGTTAATGTTTAAATTTGTATCTATGCTCTTTTAATAAATAGAAGTTGTGTAAAATGTGTTCAGGTAAATGTGCATTTGCGCCTGCGCTGAATAACAAACAAGTAATTTGTGGTTGGTGTAATCAAGGTATGCATTAATATGAGTAAATAAAACAAAAGGAAGGCAAGCATTTTTTTTTTTTTTAATTTGAAAATATGCTCGAACTCTGGCAACAACCTTGATGGCATTTCCGCAGCAGCTTTAGATTTCGCTTTTATTGAATTGCAAGAAATTTGAACTTTCTGAATTGTGCAAAGTTTAACTTTAAGTGATATTAAAACTCGCATAGTGAGATTAGGAATTTGTGAACTTGCTGTGCGACCAAGAAGCAATCATCCTGGGATATATGTATGCGAATTTTTGTGTAAATTTTTGAGAAAATATCTGATATTGAACTAGTCCGAAAGGCAGCTTGGAATCGAACAGTTCCAGAAAATATCTTTTAAAGAGCCTTATGACTCTCAGCACATTTTTTATTTTTTATTTGTAGTGAGAGTGAGGCTTAGCTCTTCTGTGTGACTTCTTGGAGAATTTTATTTATACATATATTTACTTAGATTTGCAGCTACTACAAATTTCACATTTCTAACCACTTAATTAGAAGTAATATTTAATACTTGAATAAGCTAAAAAAGATATTCGTCAATAGATATAATATTTAGAAAAAATGTTATTTTGTATGAAACTTGCAATATGAACCAAATGACCCCTTAACTTTAGATTCGAACGTTTTTTCTAAACTAACAGTGGGGTTAAAAAGTAATTGGTCGCACGTCAATCGACAAAAATTTTTTTGGAGTGACTTCTTTAATCAAGAAATCTACATAATCGGGTAGATTGCAATTGTGCACACACAAATTTATTTCTGATCGATGCACAAAGGTTCGATCACTGGCATCTGATGGGTACGTAGTAGAACGGGGTAGGTACTTGAGAACATCGATTTATTTTTATTTACGACCCGACTAAGAATGCCGAAGATATGATGTAAAATGCACAAAAGGCTACCCCTGTGTTCGGGCAGATTTTTTTTTTTTTTCGAAAATCACCTTCGATATCCAGTATGCATTTCGAACTGAGAACGAACTCATAACCAACCCTAGTTTCACAACATTCATGGTATAGTTATTGGAAATAGACTCGAAAGTTTTCCAATAATCCGAATTGTTGACCAAGATCAATGTTTATTCGGTGGTATGGTCTAATCTACATATGTATATATGTATGCCAATATATATGTCATGCCTATTCGAAATATTAGTATTCAAAATTCAACATCCAAAGCATCAAAATATTTCCTCTTTGCCTAGATATGAAAAGTTTTACAAATCGAATTTTATTATACTTATTTTTGTTATACGGTTGCCGGCCGTTGTGCCTGGTGCGTACTACTACTCCCACGAATCTGGGTTCGATCCCCCTGGTCAGAGCAACATCTTAATTAGAAAAAGCTTTTTCAAAAGCTGTCGCTCCTCGAAAATCAATGGCACACACATCCGCTAGTGAAAAGCTACTTATAAAATACATTTGCCGTTCAGAGGCGGCGTCAATCTGTTGGTCCCTCCATTCGTTTCACAATATCAAGACGCACACAAAAATTGGAGGAGAAGCTCGGCCAGGCACCTAGCAAAACAGTTAGCGCCACAAAATTATTATTTTTGTTATTCAAATTTGACTGATTTTTGCGAGCGCACTTAATGCAATAAAAACATGTGGGATAATGTGTTGCTAACGTACAAATAATAAATAATATAAAAAAAACTTTTTAATATACAACGCTTTTATA